>NC_079189.1:356718923-357018923 GCF_029499605.1 Hyla sarda
ACCTGATGCCACCTAGAGACTGTTTTTAAAATTTTGGTTCCTGCTTTTCCTTACTAAAATTAAACATTGAAGTCTATGGGAACCGGATGTTCAAAAAAAAAAAAATATCCGTTATTGTCAGGTTTTTTAACATCCGTTTTTTGTACTGAGCATGCTCAGTACAGCTTTACAAAAAACGGATGTTAAAAAACCTGATTTAAAAAAAACGGATGTATCTGGTAATAAAGGATGAACAACATCAACTGGTGCCAGAAAGTTAAAAAGATTTGTAAATTACTTCTATTTAAAAATCTTTAATCCTTCCAGTACTTATCAACTACTGTATGCTCTTGAAGAAGTTCCTTTCTTTTTCAATTTCTTGTCTGAGCACAGTGCTCTCTGCTGACACCTGTTAGTGTCAGGAACTGTCCAGAGCAGGAGAGGTTTGCTTTGGGGATTTGCTCCTGCTCTGGACAGTTCCTGACATAGACAGAGGTGTCAGCAGAGAGCACTGTGATCAGACAGAAAAGAAATTAAAAAAGAAAAGAACTTCCTCTGGATCATACAGCAGCTAAGTACTGGAAGGGTTAAGATTTTTATATAGAGGTAATATACAAATCTATTTAACTTTCTGGCAGCAGTTAATAAAAAATTTTTTTTTTAAATCTACTGGAGTACCCCTTTAACATGTTTTCCCCTGATCTGCACACATCTTAGCTCTCCACACCTCCGGATTGCTTTTAACAGTGACTCTGTTTCTAGGACCTACAGTAGGGGGCAACCCTGCTGGTACCATTGTGGTTTGTAAGTTGAGTTGAAAATGGCCCATTAACCCAAGTTACTATATTTAACAAAAACTGAAAGCCAGGCTGGCAGAGAGGTACCCTCAACATGTTCTCCCCTGATCTGCACACCATGTAGCTCTTCACAACCCCTGATTGCTTGTAACAGGCATTCCATTATTAGGACATACAGTAGAGGGCAATTCTGTCTGGTACCATAGCAAAGCCGACAATGCCCCATTACCCCTAATTTGTGTATGAGGGTGGGAGAAGAGAGCAAAGATGCTTTCTTTGCAATTTTTCCTGAGAAGGGTAATGAGACCATGAACAACTGTTTGTGCACACAGCAGGGATGAGAAGGGGAACTTTTTTGTGTTTTTGTTTTTCTTGGAGCTCTGTGCATTTGGAAAGTCTTCAGACCCATTTATTACCTTCAGAATTTATGTTGGGGGGGGGGGGCATTGGGCTAAAATCAATCTGCATTCAGTACCCCATTATGAAAATGTTTAAACAGAATTTTAAGAAAAAAAATGTACTTACAAAAATTATTTCCTGGAGTCCATAGGCAGCACAATAACAAATAGGGGGAAAAAAAGTAGTCTGGCACTACAGGTGTAGCCCCAAAACCAATGGTATGCTTAGTTACGGTTTTGGATAGTTTGTCCTACAGGATAGGCAGTGGTGGTGCTAACATATGTGGAAAATCCAGCAATATGCAGAAGGTAAACGGAAAATATGTTGCACTCAACACGTTTGTAAATGCATAAAAGATGTTGGGAGGCACTCTCCATACTTCAGGAAATAGCAAATCTTTATTCTTTGTAAGCATGCTTTAAAAGGACAGAATGGCCAGGTACAGACGCAGTAGATGGGGCTTTGTAACTACAGCCGTTACGGTGTCTCACGGTGTCTTCGGTGTGCTGGAGGTTAAAAAGCATCCCGGGGGGCGTGGCTTGCCATGCGCGAAGACGGCCGCATAGTTCTCGAGCTCTGGCACCACGAGGCCTATTATCTGCTACATTAGCCTCCTGCTCCCTACCTGATGCCGAGAGGGTCCCACCGCCGCAGAAGGAACCCGCCCGTCTGCCTGAACCCTATACCTCCCTCTGGGACCATCACCTGGTATATCCGCCCGGCTCCCTCATTGGCCCCAGGCTCTCCACCTGCCTCCCTTGGCCTGGTCTGCACCCTTCGCTCCCGCTCTGTTGGGGCTACAGTGCCGCGTGCTCCCTCCGGTCCTGCGCTCCTCAGAGGTGCAGCTGAAGAACGGAGCTCCTCTCCTCCGCTGATCCCGCTCCCGGTGACTGCCCCGCTTACCTCTGGGGGTGAAGACAGAGAGCCTCCATCCTCTGCTGCAGCCGAAGTCCGGGAGGGGCTGTCTACTGCAGCAGCTGCGCAGGACACTGCTGAGCAGCCCGGCCTGCGGAGGGTGAGTGCTGGCCCCGTTCAGTCCGGTGCCTCCTTCTCCAGGGACGGGGCTGCCATCTTGGGCTGCCCTAGTTAAGAGTGCCTCTTTCACACCCGAGGCTCCCTCTCCTCCTGGGCGCCACCCATCTTGCCCCTGCACCTCTTCCTCAAGGGGCTCCTCACCCACTACCCCCCCCTCTCACCCCCTGCAACTTTGAGCGGCTACTCCCCTGGGGCCATCTCATCACCTCCATTGGCCCCTCCAATACAGCAGAGGGACGTGTGGACTCCTAAGCACACAGTGGTTTCCCCCGTGCCGGACCCGCCTTCCACCTAAGGGCCTTGGGAGCCATTCAATCAGTTGCGACTCGCCCTGCTTGGGATGCAGAAATAGATTCTGATATTGTTCGCTCTGCAACCCCAGCTTGCACCCAGGCCACGTCAAAGTTGGAAATGTCTTTGATTCATATTTTTGCTGCGTTATTTTGTGTCTACATGGTCTCTTCTCTGGATTCTCAGCCATTGGTTTGTTTATGGTTCTATTTACCCTATTATTTTTTTCCCTGTGTTTTTGTTTTGTCTGTCTTTTTTGTTCCTTTTTGTTTCTCTCCTTCCAATCCTCTTTTTTTGTACATCTTTTTTGTTTGCTCCCTCTCTCTCCATGTCCGGATGGCTGTCGCTGGGGCTCTTGAGGCCTCCCTCTTCTCCTCTGCTGTCTTGGGATCTCTGTCTTGGTCTGAGTGAGTACCCTGCCATTTTGCACCTCCACTTTCACCTACCCCCTCATGGCTAAGTGCGTCTCCTTGAATGTGAAAGGCCTTAATTCCCCAACTAAGCAGTGTCTGCTCCAGAGGGAGTTGGTTGCCTTGAAGGCCGATATTGTCTATCTCCAGGAGACACACTTTGACAGGACGGGCTCCTTTAGCTTCCTACACCACCTCTATCCTCAGGCATTTTCCGCCTCTGCAGATAGGAAAGTAACAGGGGTGGCTATTTTTATTTCTAGGTCTTGCCCTCTTAAGGTCACCTCGTCCTATGATGATCCCTCCGGTAGACTTGTTATGGTTTCTGGGACATTTTGGGGGGGGGGGGGGGGGTAGGCAACTGCTCCACTGTAATGTCTATGCCCCTAATACCTCCCTACCTCTGCATGGCTTTTGGGGGGAAATTAACTTGGTATTCTCCCCTGCGATGGATCGACATTCGGTGATGGGTGCCGCTCAGTTGCGACTCTCTGCGCTTTTTCAGCGCTTTATTCGCTCAGCGGCCCTTTATGACCTCTGGCGCATTAACCATCCTACTGACCGCTCTTTCACCTTCTATTCCGATCCTCACAAACTCCACTCTCGCATTGACTACTTTTTTTGGTAATGTTCCTATGGTCTGTATGCTTTCCTCTGCTTCCTTGGAGCCTATCTGCTGGTCGGACCATAGCCCTGTTTTACTCTCTATTTCTCCCTTCACTTCCTCCACTCGCCGCTGTCATTGGCGTCGCAATGACTTTGCTTAAAACCCCCTCTTCCCGGGACTCAATCCAGGCAAGCATATCTACCTACTTTGCAGATAATGAGTGCTCGGCCTCCTCCCTGGCGACCTTGTGGAAAGCCCACAAGTCGGTGGTCCGTGGTCACTGTATCACCTTGGGCTCTAGACTTAAACGTAATGCCGTGGCTCGCTCCCGGGAACTTAGGACCCAGATCTCTTGCTTGGAATCTCTCCTTCTGTCGTCTCCCTGCCTTTCGGTGCTGAGGCGTCTGGTCAAAGTGGAGCGCCAACTACTCTATGCCAAGCAATGCTTCTACAAGAAAGGCAATAAGGCGCACACTATGTTGGCTCGACGCCTTCGGGATCGTGCGTCTGCCCAGGCTCCCTCGGACCTGAAAGACTCCACTGGTACCCTACAAGTACCATCCTGATTCTGTCTCAACTCTTTTTTGACTACTACTCCAAATGTTATTCTCTTCCTTCTCAGCTACCTTCGGACCCTGGGAGCATACTGCCATGCTTGACTCCTTCCTCTCTGGCTGTCGCCCCGATCACTGTCGAGGAACTCTCGGAAGTCCTCAAGGCTCTCCCTGCAGGGTGGTCCCTGGGTCCAGATGGCTTTACTTACCTCTATTATAAGACTTACTCCTCTGTCCTTCTTCCTCGCCTGGTTCCTATGTTTAACTCTTTCTTGGGAGGGGAGGGAATCCCGCAATCTTTCCTTCACTCTCTGATTACCCTGATTCCCAAGCCTGGGAAGGACCCCCTTGACTGCTCTAGTTATAGACCCATTGCCCTCCTCAACTCTGACCTGAAATTGTTGGTGAACTGCCTCTGCCGTTTTATGCCTTCTCTTGTACATAAAGATCAGCTGGGTTTTATCCCTTGTCGGCAGGGTGGTGATAACACGAGGAGGGTGGTGGATCTCATTGATGTGGTTAATTGGAGGTCTGAGCAGGCCTTGGTCCTGAGCTTAGATGCTGAGAAGGCCTTTGATAAGATGGGTTGGCCATTCTTGATTGCTACCCTAAAAAAATTCGGTATTTCTGGCAACTTTCTCAGTGCTCTGCGGGGTCTCTCCTCCTCTCCCACGGCCTCTCTCAAACTTCCTCACGCCTCCTCCTCTACCTTTACCTTATGTAACGGTACACGGCAAGGGTGTCCGTTATCCCCCCGTGATTTTTTACTTATGCATAGAGCCTCCTGCCGCCCTGATCAGAGATCCGAACATCTCTGGTGTCTCTCTCCACAGTAGGTACTTCAAGATCTGCCTTTTTGCTGATGACATCTTGATTACTATCACTAACCCTCTCCTGTCTCTGCCTTCTTTGTACAAACAACTGCATGCCTATGGTCTTGTTTCGGGCTATAAGGTCAACCTTTTTAAATCGGAAGCTATGCCGCTTAATCTTCCTCTCTTGTTTGGCCTCCATTTTACAGGCTGACTACTCTTTTCGTTGGTCTCCCTCTGCTAGCTCTTATCTAGGTGTGTCGCCCTCCCCTCGTTACGCTTCTCTCTACTCTGCTAACTACCCTCGCCTCTTTAGTGAGCTACGTGCTCTGATGGACAAATGGAGGTCTCAATATATTTCTTTTTTCGGGCGTATTGTGGCGGTGAAGATGACTATCCTCTCTAAGTTGCTTTACTTTTTCGAGATGCTGCCATTGCAGGTCCCTCTGGCTGTGTTGCATTCCTTCCAATCAGCGATTTTTCGGTTTCTATGGGATGGTAGACAGCACCGCCTCCCCATGTTGGTGATGTTGGCTAGTAGGTCCTGTGGAGGGCTGGGTGTCCCTGATGTCACCAAGTTCTATTGGGCTGCACATTTGCATCACCTGGCAGCCTGGTCTACTTATCATGCATACAGTAAGTGGATGGAGTTGGAAAAATTATGGCTAGCCCCTATCCACCCAAACTCTTTCTTATGGTCGGTCCCAATCCCCTCCCCTGAATGCCCTCTCCTATGCCCAATGTCGTTCTCCCGATATGTGTGGACCTATTGCTTTAGGTGCTTTGGACTTCTCTCCTCTCCAATCTTTTCTCTATCATCCTGATTTCTCTCCTCGTTTGACCTCTGGAATGGTGCGGGAATGGGGTGCAAGGGGTCTTTTCTGTTGGGCAGATGTAGTGGACCCCCGTACTCATATGTTCCCATCCTTTGGGGACTGCTCGCTGGGACCTTCCTACCTCTGAAGAGGCCCACTATACACAACTTCGTCATACTTCTCTACTAGACGGAGCTCACTGGTTGTCTCTCTCCCAATGGGTTTTGAGAGGTTGTGTAGGGGCCCCTCAAACGAGGGGACTGCTCTCCAGTATCTACTCCTACTTCCTGTCCCCTCCGGATGGCTCTCCCCCCTCCCATCGTTATATGGGGCATTGGGTGGAAGACCTTGACACTCCTATCACTCTCCCCCAATGGCGACTGATCTGGGAGCGAGCCTTAAAGGCTTCTATCTGTACTGCATATAAAGAGACCCAATATAAGATGCTCATGGGATGGTATCATACCCCAGCCTTGCTCAATAGGCTGAATCCCGCTATCCCTCCTCAATGCTGGCGTTGTGGGGTTGGCTTGGGCACAGTATTCCACATATTCTGGACTTGTCCATTGATACTCCCCTATTGGGCTCAAGTGCGAAGATTGATCCATGCAGTATTGGGTGTACAGGTCCCTGCTGATCCTTTGGTCTTTCTGCTACATCTATCTTCCAGGGTCTAACCTCAAAAAAACAGTTTAAGCTTTTCTTACATATTGTTCTTGCTGCTAAAACCCTTATTGCAAAGTATTGGAAGCAGACCATCTGAAGGCAACCTTCTGTGTAGGATCAGTGAGATACGTTCCCTAGAATATCTTACCGCCTCCTTAAACAACAACATCCCCACGTTCTTGGCTATCTAGGATCCGTGGAATAGTTTTACAGATATACAGCCTCCGTATGCTTTCTGCTTTTTCTATCACTCCCTTCTGAGCTACTTTTCTCCCCTTTTGTTCTCCCTTTCCTTTTGTGGCTTCCCCTTTTTGTCAGTGGCCCTCCCTCCCCCTTTTCTGTTTGTCAGGTGTTGTCTTGTCTTGTCCCCCCCCCCCCCCTCCTTTTTTTCTTTTGTTTTCTTTTGGGTATTATTTTTGAAGCTGCACTTTTTGTCCTCATTAGCTTAGTTGATCGCTTTTGTCCTGATGTGATGTCCTGATAGCTATCACGCCCCCTCCCATAGGCTTGCATTGAGGGGCGGAGCGTGACGTCACACGGGGGCGTGACGTCACACGCCGCCGGCTCTACGGTCGACCGTAATAAGACCCGGAGCGAACACGCTCCAGGGACTGATTACTAACGGGGTGCCGCGTGCATGATCGCGGGCGTCCCCAGCTGCGGGACTCCCGCCATCAGGCATCTTATCCCCTATCCTTTGGATGGGGGATAAGATGTGTAAGCACTGGAGAACCCCTTTAACGATGGTTGGTATGCCCAATTCAGTGGAGTGGCGGTTGGTATACCAGTGGCATGTACCCCTCGCCAATCTATTTGTCACCAAAGAAAGAAACAATTTGTTTTCAGTGTCAACAATCCATATTTATGTCATGTCCACAGATATTTCCGTTTCGTGGATGATGTTTTTATAATATGGATTGAAAAAAGTTTTTTCAGGATTTTGTGAACCACATTAACAGGAATAACATGAGTCTTAAATGGATACTGTCACCAACCTTTTTTATTTTTATATGTTGTAGTACTTATGTACTACAACATATCTCTAATATAGATACACTATTTTAATTTTAAAAAAAATAATGAATTTTATATTTGAAAACCGGCCACTAGGGGGTCTCCCTCCTAGGGGCCGGCTGCAGCATGTCTTGACGTCACCACTGAATTAGGACCGATGTCGGCCGGGCAATCGGTCCTAATTCAGTCAGCCTGCGTTCGCTCCCTGCCTGTCAATCAGACAGGTGGAAGCGAGCGATGTGAGCACCGGGGCTGCGCTCATTGGCTGACTGGCCTCGCAGCTGCCTTATTGGCTGCCTGCCCCTGGCATGTAGTTTGGAGGCAGCGCTGCGCTGATGCTCCAGGCCTGTACATGTCCTGTACAGGTAAGTGATGTCTTATTTCACTTACCCGTACTTTGTTTCGGTCCCGGGTCTCGGCGGTGAGCACGGCAGGTGGGCGATGCTCCTATACTCCTCCCGGGATAACACTACACTGCTGAACAGGGAAGAGGAGACCCCGAAGCAGCCTCCCGTGCTATTGGCCGATCATCTATGTGCGCTCCCTACAGGAGCGCAGCATAGATGAGGTGAGGGCGGAAGTCGGCATCCAGCAGGCGTCAGTGATGTTGAGCCTGCTGGGGAAGTATGCTTCCGGCAGAGCTACAGCCGGCAGCAGAAGATCAGCTCTTTATGAGGTAGAAAAAAAGGTTTAAAAGGCAGGGGGTTAGGGACAGTTTAGCAATAGGTAGGGACAGAAAAAAAATACACATGGTGGGAGCTACTCTTTAAATTCAAATTTAAAAGGAGGAAGGTATCCAAGTAACAGGGTATAGAAAACCCATGGCAGGTAACATAGACATGCGCACGGGTTGTGACGGATGTGCCTGGGCACACCCTAATCAAGCCCAGGCTTAGGGGCGTCACTAGGTCATTTTATTCGGGGCCTGGGCCCCGGATGTCAGCTGCCCCGGCTTTTTTTTTAAATCTTCCTCCATTTTTTAAATATATTTATAAAACAGTGGAGCCGCTGTGGCCCCTGCGAGGTCCCCATCGCGGGTGCGCAGAAGGGGACCCCGCTCAGGGCAGGTCCTCCGGTTCCAAGTTCATTAGGCCGGGCCGGGGACACTGCTACTTTAGGATTAGCACACTTCCGTGCGCAGGCTGCCAATCTAGCTAACATCCTACCTACCTGGTTTCCTACTTCCCTGGCTATCTAAGTACATGGCTACCTACATAGCAAGCTGGCTACCTGCCTACCTATCTGGCTATCTAGCAACCTGAATATCTACCTACCTAACTATCCATCTACCTATCTATCTACCTAGCAACCTAACTACATGGCTACCTAGCTAGCTAACAACCTACCTAGCTAATTGCCTACCTGGCTACCTAGCTAGCTACCCACCTATGTTGCTAATAACCAACCTTGCTACCTACCTAGCTATCTACCTAGCAACCTAACTACCTACCTGTATGGCTATCTACTTAGCTAGCTAACAATCTACCTAGACACTTAACAAAGTATCTAGCTAACAACCAACCTAGCTATGAACATACCTAGCTACTGACATAGTTGCAACCTACTCATGTAGCTAGCTACCTACTTACCTGCCTACCTACCTACCTACCTACCTAGCTACCTAACAACCTACCTACTTTCAGACGTATTTATCTAATGAGGGGGCCTATGGTGGGGGATAGGCCTACTTAATGGGGTACCTACTATTCCTTATTATGAGAGGTCATTGCACTGGAAAAATGCAGAGTCAAACATGTTTTTCCTGCAGATGCTAAAGAGATGGTTTTTACCTGGAAGAAGTTGACATGTCAGTCTGATCCAGATGCACAAGAAAAGGAAAGAGGACATCGCTGATCAGAAATGATGTTACCTGTGAGTCCCTAGATGGAACTATAATCCCTATATGGTATACAGATCCTTTGTACAGCTGGTATCTACCTTTATATGATCCTGGATACAATTACTTACCGTATTTATCGGGGTATACCACGCACCGGCCTATAACACGCACCCTCATTTTACCGAGGATATTTGGGTAAAAAAAGTTTTTTACCCAAATATCCATGGTAAAATGAGGGTGCGTGTGTGCGCGTGTATACCCCGATACATCCCCAGGAAAGGCAGGGGAAGAGAGGCCGTCGCTGCCCGCTTCTCTCCCCCTGCCTTTCCTGGGGTCTAGAGCCCTGCTGCCGACACTTCTCTCCCCCTGGCTATCGGCGCCGCTGTCCGTTCTGTCCCCCTGACTATCGGTACCGGCGCCCCATTGCCGGCGCCGATAGCCAGGGGGAGAGAAGGGGCAGCGGCACCCATTGCCGGCGCCGCTGCCCCGTTGCCTCCCCCCATCCCCGGTGGCATAATTACCTGCGTGGGTTCCGCGCTGCTCCAGGCCTCCGGGGTGCGTCCCCTGCGTCGTTGCTATGCACGGCGCGGCGCACTGACGTCGTCATGCGCCGCGCCGTGCAGCGCATAGCAACGACGAAGGGGACGCACGCCGGAGGCCTACAGCAGCGCAGATCCGACCCAGGTAATTATGCCACCGGGGATGGGGGGAGGCAACAGGGCAGCGGCGCCGGCAATGGGTGCCGCTGCCCCTTCTCTCCCCCTGGCTATCGGCGCCGATACCGATAGTCAGGGGGACAGAACGGGCAGCGGCACCGATAGCCAGGGGGTGAGAAGGGCCGGCAGCAGGGCTCTAGACCCCAGGGAAGGCAGGGGTAGAGAAGCGGGCAGCGACGGCCTCTCTCCCCCTGCCTTTCCTGGGGGTGTATCGGCGTATAACACGCACATAGACTTTAGGCTAAAAATTTTAGCCTAAAAAGTGTGTGTTATACGCCGATAAATACGGTATATGGTATACAGGTTTGCAACAAAGTCCAAGACCACAGCACCAAAAATTATAAACTGATACGTGCAAAAGAGCTGTAGTTTATTGGTTCCCCAAAAGTTTTTTTTGAGGAACCAATAAATAATATCTCTTTTTTTCCAATTTTGGTGCTGTGGTCTTGGGCTTTCTTGCATGTTTGGTATCCGGATCTGGATGACTACGGGGACAATGGATTTATCTAGTGCTGTCTTATCTGTTTATGAATTTTTGAAGCAAGCCAGTGATTTATACAATCAGTTCCGATACAGAGGTTAACCTCTGTGGGTCCTGGAGCAAGCTCTGGCTAAAGCTCACTCCATGAATCATGTGTTGTTGCTCCAGAATAACCCCAGAAGCGACAATACTGAAAAGGAAAAAACGCTTTGCATTTTATTTCCGGTTCAGCCCCCTGGCTAACAAAATTAAAGAAACTATCCACAAACATTGGTTCATCATTCAAAACGATCTAGACCTTAATGATATTAACAGTAAGAAACCATTAATCTCTTTTATAACCTGCCAAAACTTAGGACATTTAACTCCTTAGCGCATATGGACATTTATGAACGTCTATATGCGCGTCTCCATATATTATGCACGCTCACGAGGTGAGCGCGCATCATACCTGGTGGGTCCCGGTTGCTATAATCAACCAGGGCCCACGCTAATGCTGGACATCGACGATTGGGCTGATGTCCGGCATTAACCCTTTAAACACGGTGATCAAAGTTGATCGCCGTATCTAAAAGTGAAAGTAAAAGCATCCCAGCTGCTTAGTTAGGCTGATCGGGACCATCGCGATAAAATCGCGATGTCCTGATCAGCTAGGACGCAGCAGGAGGTCCCCCTCACCTGTCTCCTGCACGTCCGTTTGTCGATTGATTGCTCCAAGCCTGAAATCCAGGCTTGAGCAATCAACCGCCGATAACACTGATCCCTGCCATTGAATGAAATTTCAGGGATCAGTATATTGAATCAATGTACTGCATGTTATAGCCCCCTTATGGGGGCTATAACATTGCAAAAAAAAGTAAATAAAAAAGTTTATAAAGATCATTTAACCCCTTCCCTAATAAAAAGTTTGAATCACCCCCCTTTTCCCATAAAAAAAACACTGTAAATAAAAATAAACATATGTGGTATCGCCGCGTGCGTAAATATCCGAACTATAAAAATATATTGTTAATTAAACCACATGGTCAATGGCATATGCGCAAAAAATTCTAAAGTCCAAAATAATGTCTTTTTGGTCACTTTTTATACCATAAAAAATGAATAAAATGAGATAAAAAAATCCGATCAAAACAAAAAGGGTACCACTAAAAACCTCAGATCACGGCGCAAACAATTAGCCCTCATACCGCCCCATACGTGGAAAAAAAAATAAGTTATAGGGGTCAGAAGAGGACAATTTTAAACGTATAACTTTTGATGCATGTAGTTCCTAAATAGGCTATCATTTTAATCGTATGGACCTACAGAATAAAGATAAAGTGTAATTTTTACTGAAAAATGTACTGCGTAGAAATGGAAGCCCACAAAAGTTACAAAATGGCATTTTTCTTCCATTTTGTCGCACAATGATTTTTTTTTTTTTCGTTTCGCTGTAGATTTTTGGGTAAAATGACTGATGTCATTACAAAGTAGAATTGGTGACGCAAAAAATAAGCCATTATATAGATTTTAAGTTGCAAAATTGAAAGGGTTATGATTTTTAAAAGGTAAGGAAGAAAAAACGAAAGTTCAGCAGGCATCCCGGGACATCGCCGAGGGGGGCCTGAGACCCCCCATGTAGGTGATCGCAGGAAATCGCATGTCAATTCAGAGATGTGATTTTCTTCTATTTCCGGGCTGAACGGGTTTCTGGTGACCCGATCGCCCGGAAAATAGGGATGATCGGAGCGGCGCAGGTAGGGAAGCGAGGGTGGGGGGGAAGGAAGGTGGCAGTAAAGCGATATTTACTGCTGCCCTTCTAGTGGTTGCCAAATTGCAACTCCCAGCATGCCCAGACAGCCAGAGGATCACAGTTTGGAGACCACTATTACAGTGGTGCCCAAACGGTATCCCTCCAGATGTTGCAAAACTACAACTCTCAACATGCCTAGACTGCCCAGGCATGCTGGGAGTTGTAGTTCTGTAACATCTGTCCCTTCAGATTTTGCAATTTGCATGAAAATTTTGAAAATTGCTGCTATACTTTGAAGCCCTCTAATTTAAAAAAAAAAGGAAAAATATGTCCATTTTATGATGCCAACATAAAGTAGACATATTGTATTTGTGAATCAATATAAAAAAAATTTGGAATATCCATTTCCTTACAAGCAGAGAGTTTCAAAGTTAGAAAAATGCTAAATTAAAAAAATTTCATGACATTTTGGGATTTTTCACCAAGAAAGGATGCAAGTAACGACGAAAATTTACCTCTAAAATAAAGAAGAATATGTCACGAAAAAACAATCTCAGAATCAGAATAATCGGTAAAAGCATCTTAGAGTTATTAATGCATAAAGTGACAGTGGTCAGAATTGCAAAAAAGGCTGCGCCCTTAAGGTGAAAAAGGGCTGCGTCCTTAAGGGGTTAATAACCTGCAGTACATTTTCCAGCAAAGATGTCAGAAAAACATGGCTGCATAAAGCCACCCCAAAAGGAAACTTTAAGTGTGGATCTTGCTTGTGGTGTGGTAAAACTCAAAATTTAGGAATTACAATCAATTTAAAAGACTGTATCTGTTTTCGCACTTGTTACCTTGTCTATGCCATCTACTGCCTGTGCAAATGTTTTTACATCGGGTGCACTATACGTGCCCTCCATACCCGATTTAGAGAACATATCTATTCTTTGAAGACTAAAAAAAGATACGCACAATAATGATCATAACCATTTAAAAATGTATGGCATTGAAAGGGTTCGTGCAGTAGAAGGCATAGACGAAGATAGAAGTATTTATTACAACAATAAGAAGAAGCACGTTTAAACAATAGGTTTAAACAATAGATCTGACTTGAGCATGTTTAATTAAATATTTTTTCTATCCTGCAACTGCATTTTTAAGTTTTGAACTGAGGTTCTCTATGTTTTTAATGGATTGTGTCGTCATGTTTGTTTGTACACGCCTCTCACCTGGATCATGTGACCTGAGAGGCTTTTAACCTCCAGCACACAGGTGAGACAACGTAAGCGGTTGAAACTCCATGGCGGAGTGAAACGTTTGTAGTTGAGAAGCCCGGTCTGCTGCATCTGTACCTGGCCATGCTGTCCTTTTAATGCACGCTTATGAAGAATAAAGATTTGCTATTAACTAAAGTATGATGAGTGCCTCCCGACATCTTCTTTTATGCATTTGCTGACGTCTTTCCTCACCCGGGCCTTGAGCACCACCATGCTGCATTTCTCATTTGTCTGCCACACCACTACTACTGAGTTCCCTGCATATAAGAGCAGAGCAAGCTGTGCCGATATCTGTTTCTCCATACCTGCTCACCACGTTTGTAGTTGCAAAAACTTAATCCATCTTTGTTGAAGAATCGCATGGTACATTAGTGCAGAAGGGAAGGGAGGAAAACCGACATCAGCTCAGACTGAGTGTGATGGGCTGCTTCACAGTAACAACTGTTTGATCACGCTGCTCAGTAAGGGGATGCTGCCGACTTATATATGCGAGGCAATGTGAATAGGGTGGGAGAAATCGGATACCTGCAGGAAAGGGTGTATGTGAAGCAACTGTATGAACAGGTGTACTGGGAGGCGGGGCTGAATTGTATGACACTTGACATGTCAACAATGTGAAAGAATGAATGGAGTGGGATGGAGCTGCTAATGCAAGCTACTCAGTCATGGCATATATTGTATGCGTTTGCAGGTGAGTGTACATCTGGCAGGGGTAATGAATGAAAGGAGACAGCAGTGATTAAGGGCAAAGACAGCCCGTATCAGACATGCAATACAAAGTGAGCAATAGACTATGAAAAACATAATGAAACGTTATAGCATAGACTTAAAGGACATCTGCAGCCCTTTAACACTTATGCCCTATCCACATGCCCGCTGCAGACACGCCTCCTCCATGCAACTCAAAGAGAGAGGCGGGGAGGCAGTGTTCGTGCCTCCCCGCCTCTCCCATAGAACTGTATGGGGAGGAGGTGTAACCGTCGACCTCTCAGGTCGACGCTACACGCATTAGCGCTCACACTGAGCGCTAATGCTGGGGCCTCATTTAGGGTTGGACCCCCAGCGATCAAACACTTATCCCCTAACCTGTGAATAGGGTATAAGTGTTAAATGGCTGCAGATGTCCTTTACGGAATAAATGGGATCAAGGGGATATCATGAAAATGGCACAGATTAATTAAAATATCTTATAAGAAGGCATTCAGTTTTTCTTTCATTTAATCCAAGGCCTTCTGTGGCATTCAACTTGGATATCCATAAAGCTTCTTTTTGTCTAAGTTTTTCTTTGCTTATCCCAGGAAGGATCTAGTAATTCTCTGGATTCCAAAAAAGGACCTGCGGATCACCACCATGAGCTGTTCTTATGTGATCTGCTAGCTTGGGCACTCTAGTGCCCATGCGGGAAAGCCTTAGGTGCTCCCGAAATCTTTCGATGAGAGAGCGAATTGTGGATCCTATATAAAAGAATCCTCAAGGTCAGGTAATTGCATATACTACGAAGTCCGTCCTGCAGGTTATGAAGTTTGTTACATGAATGCTGGTACCACTTAGTAAATATTCTTTATCTGTTCTGCAATGTTTGCAAAAATTACCTTCAGGAATGGATGAGGAAAGCCAGTTGCTTTTATTTGGGGAGGAAGAGAATGTACTCTTGACTAGGTGGTCTTTTATGGTTTTATTCTTTTTATATGCAATTAAAGGTTTGTTCTTTGCAATGTCTTGGAGAGCTGGATCATCTTCGATGAAGTGCCAATGTTTTTTTATTGTTTGTTTAATTCCGACATATTGCTGTATTTGAAGAAGAAAACAAATCTTTTGGGTTGTTCTTGTCGAAGGTGCACCTGATATTTGTATAGTAAAGAAGTGTGAGATTTTTCACTGATACGTCTCATGGCTTTTCCAATATTATGAGAGGCATAACCTCGATCTTGCAAGTGATTGGTGAGTATTTTTTCTTGCTGTAGAAAAATATTTGGGTTGCTGTTGATCTTTTTGATTCTTATTAGTTGACTGTAAGGTAAAGCTTCCTTTGTGTGTTTAGGATGAAAGCTGTCGTAGTGTGGGTACATACGTGGCGACGTTGGTTTCCTGAAACTTTTTGTATGTAGTTGGTTGTTTTGGAGAGACATGCAGACATCCAGAAACTTGATTTCTTTTTTGTTGAAGGTAGAGGTGAAGGTCATGTTCATTCTATTGTTGTTCAGAAAACTGACGAACATATGTCAAAGGTTTCTTGTGACCCGTCCCAGATGACGAATATGTCGTCCGCATATCTTCTATAAAATTATATATGCCGAACAAAGTTGTTGTTGGGTGAATATATGTATTCTGCTTCCAGCATGGCTAAATAAAGTTGGCTGTTCCTGTGCATTGTTTGTACCATACGTTATTAAATTGGAAGAAGTTATTTGATAGTACAAAAGCTAGGGCATTTGTAACAAAATCGCAATACGGTGGCGTTTTGCCAGCGGCATGCAAGAACTAATTGTTGCTACACCTTGCTCCTGTGGAATCCTGGTATATATGGATTCCACGTTGATGGTGCCCAAAGCATAAGATTCTTCCAAATGTAAATCCTGTAGTAAAGTAATGAATGAATCGGTGTCTTTCAAGTATGAAGGGACATCAGTGAGTAATGGACGTAGTAGCCAATCTGTAAATTGGAAAAGAAACTCTGTTGTTCAACCATTTCCTGAAAGTATTGGGCACCCTGGAGGTTGCTCCAGGGACTTATGAACTTGCGGTAAGTAAACCATTGTGGTTTCCAGGGGTTGTCTGGGAGTAAATTCTCAGCCACTTTTTGTAACAGCAGATTGTTCTCAACTTAAGTCTTAAGAATGTTTTGAGATTGTAAAACACTTTTTGGGTCGGGTAAGTTCTTTCGTCATGTATTTGTTTAAGCGTCTCTGTCTGATACTGTTTAGCGGAAATGATAGTTTTTTGCTTTTATCCGCCTTTTTAATCACAATATCTGAGCGATTTTGCAACCATTGCCGGACGCAGGATAGATGAGAGCTTTTTGTCTCTGGATACTGCATTTAGGAATTTATCCAGGTTGCTGCGACTCTGTACTGTGGGACAAAAGGTTGATTTTCTTTCCGCCTTTGAATTATTCTAAAAGAATTATGTCCTCAGTGTTTTGTACATTAGGAGAATCTTGTAGACTTAATAGTAAAGCTAGATCTGAAGTTTCAGAAGGATTGGATGAAAAGTGTGCACTAAATCCTAATGTGCCAAGGACCGCAGGAATTTATCCTTCCTTCCTCATTTGGGTTTGGGATTCTTTATTCTTGAAGAATTTGTGTAAGTTCATTTTCGGATACCTTTATGAAGGTCTATTTCGAATTGTGTCCAATTGAAATGTTCTGAAATACAGTAGTTTATTCCTTTTTTGAATAGGAAATGCAGTCATCTGTTAATGTGATTCCAGATAGATTGATTACAGAGTTGTCTATTATCCTCTTCACTTGACTGTCTTCCTGTTCGCTCCCTGGCGAACTTCTTTTGCTCTTACCCCTCCTTGTGCCTCTCCTAAAGGGAGCTGTACTGATCCTGTTGCTTGTGCTTGGGTATTTTGAGAAGTTTTTTTTTTGTGTGGTTTTAGATCTTGGTTGTGGTTTGTTTTTGTCATCTGAAGAGCTGGAGTCTAATTCTGTGGTCCAATAATCTTTGCTAGCTTTCTGTTTTCTTTTTTTTTTAAACTTTAATTTATAAATTTTCCAAGGAAAAAGAATAACAACATACAAAATCCAACATGCCCTTAGGTGAGTTCACTACATTTTCTACATCTACAAAATAAAAGGATGGTCAACAGCAGGGAGCAAAGAGAATCAACAGAAAGATACCTAATATATATATATATATATATATATATATTTATATATATATATATATATATATATATATATATATATATATATATACAGAAAAATGAGGCTTTAGCCTCGGGGAGAACAATCCAACAAATCACAGACACATATACATACACACTCACATAAACCAGAAAACATCCTGGGAGCTCAGCTCTAGGTTTTCACTAGGACTGGGAGACTCCAGGAGTCGGAGGATCCGTAGGTACATCCAACATGCATGGCACCCACACCTTGTCAAATTTCATGGGGGTACTTACGACTCACATATAGGGCATGATAAAGGGGGGGGACACATCCTTCCAGGCCATAAAAATAACCTTACAAGCAAACAAAACTAAAGAAAATGAATTAAAATGTGCCTATAAGAGCCTAACACCAAACCATTGATCACTCCTAACAAACAGACTTCTGGCATCAAAACAAAATGAAATTCCAGCTAATCTGACAAGAATTGCATCACGTCTCCCCAAAAAGGCATAACACGGGAGCAGTTTCATACCGCATGCAAGAGAGTGCCTCTCTCCCTCCCACATCTGAAAAAGACACCAGACCCCGAGACCCCAATATGATGCAACTTAACAGCAGTATAATATAAATGAAGAATAAACTGGGACTGAATAAGCATGTCTAGAGCACTAACCACTGTGGGATAATATGCCTTAACTACCTCCTTTCACATCTCCTCTGAAAGATCAGGAAAGTCTTCCACCCATTTCAAATATGCTAGAGCAAACAGATTGGGACTCACTGATTGTAGTAAGGCATATGTCTGGGTAAGAGGCTTAGACAGGTCTGTGGTTCCTAGGAGCAACTCCAATTCAGTATACACAGGAGTAACTTCCAGGGAGTCATACTGGGCGGACACCTCATGTCTCAATTGGAGATACCGAAAGTGGGCATGCTGAGGGACATTAAAATGGCTCCTCATGTCAGCAAATGAGGAAAAGACACAGTCATCCCCAAACAAGTGCATAGAAAGTTTCACTCCATGGGAGCTCCAGAACCCAGCCGCCTCCAACTCCTGTAGGTGTTCCAAATGAGTATTACCCCACAGGGGTGCTCTGGAAGAAACTGCTGGTTGAGAGAAGCACCCAGAAATCACTGACCAAACCGCAGCCACTGTCTTAATAGGTGTCAACAAGGAAGAAGAGGAAGCATACCTATACAATTGTGCTATATAGCACTTTAACCATACTCCAGCATCTGGTCTGATATTTCTGGAATCAAGAACAGCGCCCGCAGAAAAGGTCCTTTTTCTTCATTATACTCTTCACGTCCTACAATGGCGAAGATTCCTTCCTTCCCATTCCTACCTTGTGCTCAGCAGTTTGTTTCCAGACGATCATTGATACCCTATTGGGGTGATATGCGCATTTTCTCCATCTTGAAGAGCCGACCTTGTCCTGTCCCTATTGGGACACCGGTACCTTGGGTAATACACAAGGCGCTGTCCTCCCCGGTTTTTGTTTTTTTCCACTAGGTTCAGCACCACTAGCTGTAAGCTTTCAAGTCCCTCCTTCATTGCTGCCATCCTCACATTACAGGAGTTATTATTTCTCCTAAAGAAGTGCCAAACGTACTCTGTATGCTCATTCATTACAAAGTACAATCAGTCGTGCAAAAAACTGTGGATGGAAACATAAAAGAGTTATGGATTTTAGAAAGTGGGGAGGAAAAAATGAAAACTCCCAGATAAAATTGGCCTGGTCCTTAAAGGGGAACTCCGCCCCTAGAGGCTGCGGCGCCGGAGGCTTGTGAAGTGATGTCACGCCCCCTCAATGCAAGTCTATGGGAGAGGGCATACATAGACTTGCATTGAGGGGGCATGGCATGACATTAATAGACAGTTGTGGCCACGACATCATTAACCTCCAGCGCCGCATCACCAGTTATCTGGCACAAAGCGGATGGCTGGGGTGCTGCAGCAGAGATCGCGGGGGTTCCAGCGGCGGGACACTGACGATCAGACATCTTATCCTTTATCCTTTGTATAGGAGATAAATGTCTAGGGGCAGAGTACCCCTTTAAGGCCAAAATGGGCTTGGTCTTTAAGGGGCTAAATTTTGCACGAAATGTGCGCGATATCCGCAAAAAGACCCCTGAAAAATAAAAGAAGCAATCTGATTGGTTTTCATGGTCAACTTTTTCCCTGCACAGGTTTTGATAAATCTCCCCCACTGAGTCTATGGAGCAGTAATAGAATTTAAGAATTTAATTACACAATCTGTCCTATCCTTGCAGGAAGACAATGGGGGAGATTTATCAAAACCTGTGGAGAGGCAAAGTTGCCCAGTTGTCCATAGCAACCAATCAGATCCCTTCTTTCATTCTTAACAAGGCCTGTGAAAACTGAAAGAAGTGATCTGATTGGTTGCTATGGGCAACTGGTCAACTTTGCCTCTCCACAGGTTTTGATAAATCTCCCCCAATATCTTTACCATTTGTGCTGCTCTACAGAACAAAAAGGAAAGCCACTTTTCATTAAAAAAATTGTATATATATATTTATTTACTGTGCACCTTTTGTTAAACTCTGTGACAATCAAAACAGTAACTTAATTCAGGACCTGTGTATTTGGGATTATACCCTGAAGATATACAAAGCAAAAATTACAAGGGTTGAGAAGACAAAGCACAACTTCGGAGGTAACAGGAATTTGCGTGGCACTGACCGGAACAGACACAATCCAGATACGGTGGCTTGAGATAAAATTTTTCACTGCGCAAGCGCAGCTTCCTCAGACGTCCCTGAGGGGGCTGCGCTTGCTAAGTGAAATGCGTTGCATCTTGGTCAATAAATAATTTTATCTCAAGCCAACGCACCTGGATTGTGTCTGTTCTGGTCAGCGCCAAGCAAATTTCTGTTACCTCCGAAGTTATGCTTTGTTTCCCAAGTTTTACCAGGAGGGCTGCAGACGGGAACCCTAATATTTCTGTTATTCACTACGTGCTGTTCATTGTTGTTTATGTTGGTACACAACCGGAGTGGTAAGCGACCACCTGTATCCCCTCCGACCTCTCTTCATTCCAGCACGTGTGATCCTCCACATGTAGCGCCTTTGTTTCTTGTTTTAAGGGTTGAGAAAAGGACACAGCAGTATTAGTAACAATGAGCTACATCTACTTCAATAAAATAGAGCTATTGTGAGAAGCGGTAGTCTGGCGAGAGTTTCCTTCCCTATCCATCGTATGACCATTAGGAGGAAGTGGGACAGCACCTTGGATGGCACCCTCTCAAAAAGTGGGAGGAGAGACAATGAGAGTGCTTTTCTTGCGTCTTACAAAATATGGAAAATTTATGGCATAACGTAAAAGCAGCAGTCCAGTCTGATGGGGAAAAAGACATTTGCAGCTCCTTCTCCCAAGCCGCCATAGTGTCCATGAGAATACCATAAATCTGTGAGACTGCTTTGGTGATTGGAAAATAGGAAACGCAAAGCTTCTCAAAAGAGAGTAGGAGATCTCCCCCAATTAGACTGGGCCCAAAGGTCTGTAAAAAGTGTTTTAACTGAAGATATTCTAAGTGTACAGAGAGGCTCTGGGACCAGCAAGTCGTACTGCTTTAGCAAGTTCCCGTCAAGAAACCTACAGATGGGTAGGGATGGGAAGCCCAACAATCTGCTAAAAGGGGTACTATACTGATCACCTGGTGGGAAGAGGGAATAGCCTAAAATCAAAGTGAAAGGGTCGCCGGGTAGCACCAGGGATGCTTTGAAGACACAGGAGAATTTAATTGCCACCATCCCCCAAGGGCAACAAGTGTACAGCAAACTGGGAAAGGGCTTGAGAAGGTAGCCAACAGAGTAAGGGCGTCTTAATCACTGTCCCTGCCACTTCTAACCCCACCCAACAGTTACTAGTGCAATAATGGAAATAATCCCAAAAGTGTGTTAAGGCCAAAGCCACATAGTAAGAGCAGCATTCAAGGACTGCCAGCCCCACAGTTTGTTACAGACCAGGATTTTCTTAGCTACCCAAGAGGGTTTCTGTGCCCATATAAAGTAGAGCAACAATTTATCCAATTTTTAGAAATAATCAAGGAAGGAGAAACATCGGCACCATCTGAAGGAAGTGCAAGAGATGTAGAAGAACATTCATCTTTATGGCACGTTCCCACTTGACATATACGCAGCGCAAAATATACAGCAGCAGCGGGAAATACGCTGCGTAACCCTCGCTCACCATTCACACAGGGCTTTCCAGTGGCAGCCCTATGTGTGCAGTGAGTTTTGGAGGCGGGGCCGTGTGGCTCTGCCTCCAAAATGCACTACACACATAGGGCTGCCGCCGGAAAGCTTTGTGGGAATGGTAAGCAAGGGATACACAGCGTATTTCCCACTGCTGCTTATTTTGTGCGTGAAATACACTGCGTAAACGCCAAGCGGGAACGTGCCCTTAGGATATTGATCTGCCCTAAACAAGAGGTTTGGTGGTGAGACCCATTTCACTAAGTCCCTCTCATTAGGAGAGAATAAGGGTGGATATTTCAGGTTATAGTTATCTAAGGGGTTAGAACAGATACAGACCTCCAAATATTTTATTCATCACAGTTGCCACGTGAATGGATGTTCCCTCTGGACCTGGTGATGTCTGTTAGGGGGAGAGAAATATTTAAGGCCACATTTTATGTCATGTTCACTTTTTGATTGCTAAAATGGGAGTATCATCACAAAAAAGTAGAATTTTTGCTCAAGTAAAACATAACATTTATTAAATATGCACTAAAATAATAATGTTCTCAATAACCAATGCAAATAAACACCAATGTGCTCATAACCAAATAAAGCTCTTAAGTAGAAGGCTAAATCAGAGGCAAATAAGATAATGCCCTTACTCAAAAAGAAGCCTGTATGGCTATACAATTATAATCCTAAATACCAGCGTATTATGAAACACTTAAATATGCAATCTCCACCACAGCACAAATAATCAGAGGTCCAGGATCAAGTAGAAAGGCTTCCAAGTTTATTCACACCATAAATGTGATAGCGGTGCAACGTTTCGGCAAACTGCCTTTATCAAGCATACAAATCATACAAAATGAAAAACTTAAATACATCAAGGTGCTTTCTGATAGGTTTACAAACAGCTGTGATACATCGTAATTAGTGATTCTATCCAACCCTCTGCAGGTAATTGGTTCTCCTTGTGTGACATCATCACAACAAACAATGACTGCTACAATAAAGTGCATATTCTCACTCTAGTGACTATACAATAGTTAATAAATGAAAAGGGGGGAGTGTACATGGCATCAGAGTCAAGACTAGCTCTATCGATTATAGATAGCTGTCATATCTGTACTTACGATCGTTCCGTCCCTCCATGTGTCTACGTTTGTAAACAATTGCATTGCGGCTGCGCGAAATCGCGCCTGCCGCGGCTCTCATATCGCAGGTTCCACTGTTACTATGCGCATGCGTGAACCCATATAGTACGGACACTATGGTTACCACAAACGCTTGCTAATGCGGCTGCGCAAGAGCCGCAAAGGGGTGCGTTCATCTTACGGTACAATACCGGGTCGTGTGTCCCCAACCCAATGCACATGTGTCAAATCAAGGCGCAGCGCATAGGGTTCCAGGTTACCAACACTGATTAAACCTAGTAAAGTACGGGGAATAATAATCTATAAAAAAGTAACATAGCAGCGTATGTGTCAATATAAAAGTACAAAAGATACAAAAGATGCAATACAAAAATGCTGGCGGGTAATAGTAATAAAATTACATTAATAGTCATGGAGTATATAAGAAAAGTTGTCTCGATTAGATTGATGCCATGTAAATCACTCCCTCCTCTTCTTACATAGTGTCAACGTGACATCCTATAAGTGATCTAAAATATAAAAGGTAAAGAAAGAGAAGGTTAAAAAAATTCATGGCCATTCCTAGCACATATTTGATGTATATAATAAGAACTACATGGTTCAAGAGGTGAATAAATTGAAAAAAATGTGAAAAAAATTGAAAAAAAATTGATGGGGGGGGAGGGGGAAGAAAAAAAGAAGGGAAAAGGGAAGAAAAGGGAGAAAAAAAAGGGGGGAGAAAAAAAGGGGAAGAAAAGAGAAAGGGGGGGAAAGAAAGATAAAAGAAAAAGGAAAAAAGCAAAAAGAAAAACGAAAAAAGAAAAAAAGGGGAAAAGAAGGGAGAAAAAAGGGGGAAAAATTGGAGAAAAGAAAAAGAGGGAAGGAAGAAAAAAGGAAAAGAAAAAAAGGGGGGGGGGAAATTGAGAAAAAAAAGGGGGGGGGGAAAGGAAAGAGGGGAAATTTTTTTTTGAAAAGAACAAATGAAAAGGGGGAAAGAAAGAGGAAAGGGGGAAAAAAGGGGGGGGGGTGTTATTGGTTTGGGGAAAGAAGGGGGAAAAAAAGGAAGAAAAAAGAGGGGGGGGGGGGAAAGGAAAAAAAAGGGGGAAAGATGGGAGGGAAGCAAAGGAAAAGGGAAAAAAAGGGAGAAAGGAAAAAAAGGGTAAAGGAAAATTTATTCACATGTAAGGCTTTAGACTAAAATCAATGTTCAGACCACCAGGTTGTAATGTATTTAATAGATGAATCCATTTTAGCTCTTTTTGTTTTAATAGCTTTTCCCGGTCTCCTCCTCTACGTAGTATAGGGACATGATCTATAATCCGAAAGCGCAATTGGCTAATATTATGACCAAACTCTTTAAAGTGTTTCGGTATGGGCAAGTCAACCCTGCCTGTCCTGATCGATGATTTATGTCCATTTAATCTGATCCTGCACTCATTTATGGTTTCTCCAATGTAGTATAAACCACATGGACATTGTAACATATAAACTACAAATGATGATCTGCAGGTATATCTGTCCTTAATTTTAAATGTACGTCCAGTCAGAGGGTGACAAAATGTATCACCCTTGATCATACTGTTACAGTGACTACATTCCATGCATGGGAAATTCCCTTTCTTAGGGCCCAACCACGTGCGTTCCCCCTTCTTTCTAAAACTACCAACGTCAGAGCTCACCAAACAATCTTTCAGGCTACGGTTTTTTCTATAGGCCATGACTGGGGAGGCTTTAATGTCAGTTGTACGTAAGATAATGTCCCAATTTTTCTTGACAATCTTTGATATCTCTCCACTCATAGTTGTATATGTGGAGACAAAAGGTATTTTGTCTTCCTTTGTTTTTACTTTCTTAGTGAGAAGGTTGACCCGGGGGGTGGCCGCAAGTTTATTCTTATGTTTGTTCAACAGTCGTCTGGGATATCCCCTTTGTTCAAATTTGTCACACATCCCTTCAACCCTCTCATTAAGCACGTCGGTGTTGGACACAATTCTTTTAACCCTGAGGAGTTGACTCCACGGTAGGGAGTCAACCATTGGTTTAGGATGGAAGCTGTCAAATGAGAGGAGATTATTTCTGTCTGTGGGTTTACTATACAGGTCTGTGACCAACCTATTCCCACAGACAGAAACAGTGGTGTCTAGGAACTGAAGTGATTCAGACGATGTTACCATAGTGAATTTTAGTTCCGGGTAAATAAGGTTCAATTCAACAAAAAAATCATTAAGCTGTGTCAAGGTACCATTCCAAATGACAAAAGTGTCGTCAATATATCGATACCAAGTGTCGATATATTGAAAAAAAGGGGAGGTGTAAATGTATGTCGTTTCTATGTCCGTCATATAAATATTCGCATACGTAGGGGCGACTTTAGACCCCATCGCTGTTCCTCTGTTCTGGACATAGAAGTCATCCCCAAACAGAAAATAATTCTGCCTGAGGATGACTCCCAATAGGTCCAGAACAAAGGAGCAGACAGGGCCAGGTACCAAGGCTTTTTCCAAGCATTTCTTGACTGCACTTATGCCTCTATCGTGATCTATAGATGTATAGAGGTTCACGATGTCAAAGGACACCAAGATGGCCTGTGGAGGAATAACAAGATCACTGATTTTATTAATGAAGTCCGTCGTGTCCTGTATATAGGACACTGCACTGACCGCGTATTCTTTCAAGATCCTATCCAGATATGTCGCCAATGGTGAGAATACTGAGTCCCTCCCGGAGACAATAGGTCTCCCGGGGGGACTCCGCAGATTCTTATGGATCTTCGGTAAGACATACAGGACAGGTGTACGCGGGAATTCCTGAATCAAAAATTTGCACAGGTCCTCGTCAATGGTGTCCCTGTCTCTAGCTTCACCAACGATGACCTTAATCATGTCTTGTATCCTACCCACCGGGTCATGTGTCAACTTTTGATAAACTTGTGTGTCAGAGATCTGTCTTTCTATCTCAGCTAAATAAGAGTGTGTGTCCATCACGACGATGGCGCCCCCCTTGTCGGCCGGCTTAATGGTAATTTCAGCATTATTTTCTAATGACCTAAGCGCCTCCTTCTCCTTTTTAGACATATTATACCATGTCCTAGATTTTTCCTTCTGTTTCAATTTCTCAATCTCCCCTGATACAATTTCAATGTATGTCTCCACTCCATTATTGTCCCTGGGGGGCTGGAACTGACTTCTGTTGAATAAACCAACCTCCTTCAGGGACAACAATGTCTTAGTGTTCACACTAGCCACAATGGGTACCTTATCATCAAAAAAACATTTCAATCTTAACCTTCGAAAAAATGATTCTAAATCCACATGTAAATCAAACCAGTCCGTTTCTGTCGTCGGACAGTAGGAAAGTCCTTTCTCTAGCACCTTAATCTCATCATTAGACAGAGTCACAGAAGATATATTTACCACTAATGTCTGTTTCTGCCTCGGCCCCTCGGTGGCTTGTGGTGTATCTTCTGGCGTGTGCGAACTCCTCTTCCTATGTTTTCGTCCTCCACGTCGGCATCTGTGGGTTGTCCTCTCCCTAAAAAAGAAGTCTGCGCTGGGGTTTGGTCAGAGGAATCACTATCCAACGCAGTAGACAAAAAACCCTCATTGCGTGGAACTTGAGATTTGGGTAGCGTGGATCTCGGGCGTCTCTTACGGCGTCTTCCCTCATGTTGTTGCTGTGACTGCCATGTGTAGATTTTGCCCGATGCATAGTCCTCCAAATCACGGTACCACTTTATGCGTTTAACCTCCTCCAGCTCATGTTGATGTTTAAGTAATCTCGTGGCTAACTTTTCCTTAGCCTCTTGGTAATCCTGTGGTGGCAGAAGGCCCTTAAGCTGCTCTTCTATTCCCAGGCATTTAAGCTGTGTAGCCTCAATCTCCGATTGCAAATGTTCCATATTCAGCAGGATCACATCGAATGCATACTTGTTGGAAATCTGTATGAATTTATTTTGGAACACATCATTGTTGGGGAATAGGTTTGGACCCAGGTGTGATCGCATCCCCCTTGGGATTCGCTGCTCCCGATAATATTCACTTAAAGTGACAAGATGTAATTCCAGAGTGATCAAGCGTCTTGATTCAATGTCCCATTTCTTTTTTAGTAATTCAGCCGAGGGGACACTTAGAAATGTGGCTTCCCTCTGAACAGTGTTTAAAATCCTCACAGCATCTTGTTCCGTGTAGGTGAACACATTAGTGGTGCTGACACCCCCTGGTATATTACCTCCGGGTGCTGTCATCTCTAGTCGCCTTCCTGGGAAAGACAGTCCATGCACGAGCTCACTATGTAATAGTAATCACTCCAAACGAAAAGAGCCAGCAAAGACCCCCTCTGTAAGTGCACGTGGTCAGCCAACTGGCAAGTCAGCAGTCCATAAATATGCAATCTCCACCACAGCACAAATAATCAGAGGTCCAGGATCAAGTAGAAAGGCTTCCAAGTTTATTCACACCATAAATGTGATAGCGGTGCAACGTTTCGGCAAACTGCCTTTATCAAGCATACAAATCATACAAAATGAAAAACTTAAATACATCAAGGTGCTTTCTGATAGGTTTACAAACAGCTGTGATACATCGTAATTAGTGATTCTATCCAACCCTCTGCAGGTAATTGGTTCTCCTTGTGTGACATCATCACAACAAACAATGACTGCTACAATAAAGTGCATATTCTCACTCTAGTGACTATACAATAGTTAATAAATGAAAAGGGGGGAGTGTACATGGCATCAGAGTCAAGACTAGCTCTATCGATTATAGATAGCTGTCATATCTGTACTTACGATCGTTCCGTCCCTCCATGTGTCTACGTTTGTAAACAATTGCATTGCGGCTGCGCGAAATCGCGCCTGCCGCGGCTCTCATATCGCAGGTTCCACTGTTACTATGCGCATGCGTGAACCCATATAGTACGGACACTATGGTTACCACAAACGCTTGCTAATGCGGCTGCGCAAGAGCCGCAAAGGGGTGCGTTCATCTTACGGTACAATACCGGGTCGTGTGTCCCCAACCCAATGCACATGTGTCAAATCAAGGCGCAGCGCATAGGGTTCCAGGTTACCAACACTGATTAAACCTAGTAAAGTACGGGGAATAATAATCTATAAAAAAGTAACATAGCAGCGTATGTGTCAATATAAAAGTACAAAAGATACAAAAGATGCAATACAAAAATGCTGGCGGGTAATAGTAATAAAATTACATTAATAGTCATGGAGTATATAAGAAAAGTTGTCTCGATTTGATTGATGCCATGTAAATCACTCCCTCCTCTTCTTACATAGTGTCAACGTGACATCCTATAAGTGATCTAAAATATAAAAGGTAAAGAAAGAGAAGGTTAAAAAAATTCATGGCCATTCCTAGCACATATTTGATGTATATAATAAGAACTACATGGTTCAAGAGGTGAATAAATTGAAAAAAATGTGAAAAAAATTGAAAAAAAATTGAGGGGGGGGGGGGAGGGGGAAGAAAAAAAGAAGGGAAAAGGGAAGAAAAGGGAGAAAAAAAAGGGCATTAGAGGAGTACCGGAGGAGGTCAAAACGGAGGATTTGGCTGGCTTTGTGACGGACTACTTTGCCTTCTACCAAATGCATCTTCGCCAGATCTTCTTCTAGATCGAATCCACAGGCTACCCAAGCCGAAATCTGTCCCGCAGACGGCGCCGAGGGATGTCATTCTACGGGTGCACTTTTTTCATGTTAAAGAGAAGATTATGCTTGCAGCCAGGAACCCGCCTGCTCTGCCGACCAGGTTTACTTCTCTCTCTATCTTTGCTGATCTCTCACCCGCTACCATGGCTAGAAGACGAGAGTTTGCCAAAGGCACTAGCCTACTTAGGGCTAATGGAATCTCCTATAAGTGGGGGTTCCCCACTAAAATCATTGTCACCTACAACGGATCTAAACACCTAGCTGCATCTCCTGAGGATCTGTTAGAGCTGTGCTCCAAGTGGCACCTCACTGCCTCTTCACCTAATTCGCCACAGATTCCTGCGAAGGTCCCCACTGAGCCTCAACCATCTCCGGCGAAGATGACAGAAGACTGGACTGTGGTACAGTATGGAAAGCGGAAATCTTCTTAATTTTCTTCCAAATGCCATAGTTGGGGTGTAGTTCTTATATTGCCGGTCCGGCACATGTTAGATATGGGTATAGTTTCTCCTGTATCTCCCCCTAAATTGCTCTCTCCTGGAGTAATTTGTCACTCTGCATTCTACTTTACAGTTTGTGTCCTGTTGACACTTATGTGGTATATGTCTGTTTACTTGTGGTTCTGCACAACCCTTCCACGAACACCCACAGTGTTGAGAACATATGTCCCTTTTTATTGTGAATTTATTGTCAATGTTAACCTCTTGCCCAGCGATCCGCCTCCTTCTCCGCCATGGTAATACAATTTGTCTCCCTTAATGTGAGGGGCCTGAATTCCCCCTTCAAACGATCGATGGTGTGGGCTGAAGCCAAACGCTTGCAGGCAGATTTACTCTGTCTGCAAGAAACTCATTTACTGGAGGCTGATTCCACTCGTCTCCACCATAAAAATTACCCACATATTTTCTTCTCTCATGCGCACCGGAAAAAAAGAGGGGTTGCGCTTGCTATCAGAGACTCTATTGCAGTCTCAGATGTGAGAGTGGAGGCGGATGAGGGCGGCAGGTATTTGATCCTACATTGTCTACTTAACCTAATTAAGTATTCTATTGTTGTTATCTATGCACCTAACACTAAACAACATGCTTTCATCAAACATGTCCTGTCCAGGGTGGCGAGGTCATCTCCAGCTGACCGTTTACTAGTTGTGGGTGATTTTAATGTCACCCTCTGGCCCTCTATGGATTCTACTTCCCCCACACATCTTACTGAGCCCACGCCTATTTTCCGAACGATCTCAGACAGAGGCCTATTTGATGTCTGGAGGATACAGCACCCTGGTGAGCGCGATTTTTCCTTTTTTTCTCACCCACATAGTTCCTACTCTAGAATTGATTTTTTCCTAGTTACTAACCCCCTTTTGCAATCTATCTCCACATCGCAGATCCATAATATTACATGGTCGGACCATGCCCCTGTATCCCTCACTGTAGAAGAGTCATACCCTACCCGCCGATCATTATTATGGAGAGCCAAACCATATATCCTCCAACACCCCACTTACCAACCTACTATGCGCTCCAGCATTGAATCCTTCTTTTCTATCAATAAGGGCTCTGTATCTTCTGAGGCGGTTTTGTGGTGTGCCTTTAAGGCCAACGTTAGGGGTACTTTAATCAGTCAATCAGCTCACCATACCAAACAGATTAACACCAAACGGCTTTCCCTCCAACAGGACCTCGCCACCCTGCACAGACAAAACAAGATATCTCCCTCGCCAAGCATACACTCGCGCATATCTGCGCTGAATACTGAACTTCATTCCCTAGATCTGCACAAATTCGACCTGGCACTACGTCGTCTGCAACTCCAGACATACTGGCTTGCCAATAAGCCGGGGAAAGTTTTAGCTAGGCAAATTAAGGTGAGAGCTGCCAGGAGCCGCATCCCATTCTTATCCTTACCTGATGACACGAAAGCTTTTGACCCCCAATCCATTGCTAATGCTTTTGCTTCCTACTACTCTTCCCTATACAATCTCACTTCTGACCCCTCCTCAACGGTACCTACCCCTCACTCCATTTCTTCCTTTCTATCCTCGGTTTCCTTGCCATCTCTGTCTCCGGAGGCGGTCTCCTCTCTGATCCTACCTTTTTCATCCTTAGAGGTTTCAAGGGCAATCGGGACACTGAAGGGAGCAAAGTCACCAGGTCCCGATGGGCTGGTAAATGAATTTTTTAAAATACATGCTGACACATTAATACCTCATTTGACAGATCTCTTTAACGATATGGCTCAAACGGGCCAGATCCCACCTGAGATGCTAGAAGCGATCATAGTCACCCTCCCCAAACCAGGGAAGCCCCCTACATCACCCCCCAACTTTAGACCGATCTCTCTTTTAAATTGTGATCTCAAACTTTATTCCAAATTGTGGGCGATTCGCCTTTCGGCTGTTCTCCCATCCCTAATCCACGCCGATCAGGTGGGGTTTGTCAAAGGCCGTCAGTCCTCTGATGGCACTAGGCGGTTTCTTAACATCATTAACATTGCATGCCGTGGTCGGACGCCTTCTCTTCTCCTTTCTTTGGATGCGGAGAAGGCGTTCGACCGGGTGCATTGGGGTTATCTCCGGGAGGTCCTCACCAAATTTGGTTTTCCCCCTCCCCTTATTACCAGTCTGATGGCGTTGTATTCCTCGCCATCCGCCAAAGTATTTTCATCCAACGCTCTATCCTCCTCATTCACCATATCGAATGGGACTAGGCAGGGGTGTCCCCTATCCCCCATTCTCTTTACTCTGGTTATGGAACCCTTTGCAGAACATCTCAGGTGCAATACTGGTATTACCGGCATAACTGTTGGCAGCGAAGAGCACAAAATTGGGCTATTCGCAGATGATGTCCTGATTGCCTTGTCCTCTCCCCTACAATCTCTACCCAATGTCTTGAACCTTATCTCTCTCTTCAGTGAAGCTAGTCTTTATAAACTTAATACCTCCAAATCAACCGTTCTACCTCTTTTCTTGTCTCAGTCTGATACTACACAGCTTAAATCTAGGTAACCTCTTCAGTGGGCTACTGAGGGCATTACATACCTAGGGGTTTTTCTTACGCCTTCCTTGTCCTCACTTGTTTCCTCTAATCTCTCTGCTTTGACCTCTACCCTCTCTTCTGAAATCAAGCGCCTCTCTCATATCCAGCTCTCTTGGTTTGGACGCATAGCGGTTTCCAAAATGTTTCTTCTACCCAACATTCTGTATCTCTTCCGCAACTTACCTGTTACCTTCCCTGTCCCTGCTATTAAAAGACTCCAATCCTTACTTATGCATTTTATCTGGCAGAATGGTAGGGCGAGAGTTGCGGCCAAGTTATTGTTCCTTCCGACTAAATTTGGGGGCTTTGGGTCTCCTGATCTAATCAATTATTACAGAGCTTCCCACTTGGTGAGTCTCAAGCAGTGGTGGAGGAGTGATACAGATGCCCGTTGGCTTCCAATGGAAGCGGCTATTGCTAAAGTCTCGTCTCTTCAGCATTTACTTTGGAGAGTGGCCATCCTTAAAATTCCCCTATCATCTCCCAGCCCTACCATTTCTGCCTGTCTCCACATCTGGAACTTTGCACTCTCTTCTGGGGTCCTTTCCCTTTGTACCCTCCCCTCAACTCCCTTCTCTGTTATACGACATCTTCTTCCTCACAGTGAGGTCAATTACTTCACTAACTGGACGAATGGGGGGGGTGGTCAAAAGCTTAGGTGATATTTGCTCTTCTACCTCTCTACTCCCCTTCTCAACATTTGCCCCCAAGTATCGCATACCCCATACTGATTTTTATAAGTTCCTCCAGCTGCGGCACTTTATCTCCTCCCACTCTTGGCCTTCGGGAGCAGGTGATAAGCTATACACTTTTTACTTTTCCAATACCGTAGGGATTAAAGGAGGAGTGTCTAAAGCATATAAACATTTACAATTACTACGAGCCTCTGACACCCATCCCTTTCAACTAATGTGGGAGGGAGACTTGGGTGGGGATATCTCGGGGGACCAATGGCTATTCCTATATTCTCTCCCGTTTAAGCTCTCTAAGTGCCCCAACCATGTTGAATCTGCCCGAAAACTTTTATACCGTTGGTATTACACCCCGGAACGACTGTCTAAGATATACCCTGGAACAGACCCTACCTGCTGGAGGTGTGGCGCCCAAGTGGGGACCTTCCTACATTTTTGGTGGACATGCATTGCCTTAACGCTCTTCTGGTCTAGAGTTCTCCACCTACTCCATGATGTTCTGGACATTGTTATCCCATGGGGCCCAGACTTTGCTTTACTCTCCAATCACATTGTTGACCTCCCTATTCAATGCAAAACTATCGCATTTCACATTCTTACGGCTGCTCGTCTTCTTATTGCCTCTTCATGGAAGTCCAAACACGCTCCGGACTTTGCCCAGTTGCGGGCCAAAATAACATATGCCTGTGAAATGGAGAGAATGACAGTCCGCAGACAGGACAAGGAACAGACCTTTATTCATTTGTGGGACAGATGGTTGCGATATATTGCCCGTAACCAACTAGCAGCTCAATGAAGAAATACCCAATCTCTGCCTTGCTTTATGATTTTATTTTATTTACTTTGTTCCTTTTATCCTTATTTTTTTTACTAGGTCGTGTTCTCTTACTAGGGACCCTCTCAATTAGTTGATCACTAAACATGCTCCTGGGCTCGACATTGTTAGCTACCACTTACCTACGGCTCGTGTTGACATTTGTGACAAAACATTTATTCTAAGGGTTGTGCTCCTTCTCCTCCCCCCTCCCTTCCTCCCCATGTCGGTATCCCCTGTTTGTTTCTTTCCTCTCCCTCTCTCCCTTACCTGAATTTGATAGGTTGTACTGTAATCTGTGAGGTCACCCGACCACATGCTATGCTTGTTTGTGCTTTATATACCTGTAAAACCTGATAAATAAAGTTTTAAAAAAATAAAAGAGATGTGACAAGCCAGGATAATTCTGCTTATCAGAATAAAGATAAACTGGTCCAGTTATGGACCACTCACTCAGACGCCATGATAGGTGGTATCAGTATTGGGGGGATCCCAGGTGCCAGACTTCCCTCCTCCCTGAGCAGCAAGAAGGTGTATCGCAAATTGACACCTACTAACAGCCTTTTACATTGGGGAAGCTTTCATCCCCCAACCCTCAAAAATTCCTGCTGGGGATTGCTCTTCTGAATATGAATTTCATTGACAGGCTAGGGACCTTCAACATAGATTCCTAGATAGAGGCTATCCTGTGGCCCCACTTAAAAAAGCTTTTCAGTTTGCCTCTTCACAACCACTGAATAATTTACTAGTACCTAGACCTAAACAGATGGATTCCAACACCATCAGCCTGATAGGGACCTATGACAGTCAGGCACATCCTGTGAAATGGATCTAAATACTGCCCTTTACTACTGGCGGATGGAGATATCAAGGATGTTATCTCTAACTATCCGAGTATTACATATCGAAGGGGTCGCTCCCTTTGTGACAGACTTGTCCATAGTCATCCCCAGAAACCTTCTTCTGAAGGATCATGGTTGCAGCGTAAACCCTGCGCTACCTTCAGATGTGGAGGCTGTAGAGCGTGTCCCTATGTCTACCGCACTAAAGATGTTGTTATTGCATCTACAGGCACTGTCTATTCCATTAGGGACTTTGCAAACTGTGAGTGTATTTGGACAAATGGTCATGTCCACAGGACTACATAGCGAAGACCAAAAGGGAATTACGGAGATGTATTCTGGAACATCTGAATGACATAGTACATCAGAGGGATACCCCACTTGCACGTCATATGTACGAAATCTATGGTGGGAGCCCCAAGGCACTACAATTTATGGTTACAGAGGTCATTAGACCCTCTTCACGGGGAGGTGACTGGGACAATTTGATTTTGCACAAAGAAACCAACAGAATCTAGCGATTTAAGTCCCAGTACCACCACCCCCCGGTCTTAACGAAAGGCTTGATTTGACGTGTTTTATTGATTTATGCTGATTTTCAAGATTCTGTTCATAATCCCACACTACCTCCTTAGTACTCATTGCGGAATCACAAATTCCACAATACACACGGTCATCTATTTGTACCCCAGCCCACTCTTTACCGGCATGTAATAGCGCCCCTAAATAATAAATTATCAATTTACTTTTACCACTTAGTTTATCATTATCATAGGGTCTTTGGTCCCCCAAATATAAGTGGTCCCATTATTATTATAAAAATTGTCCTCTTATCCTAATTTCTCTCACTACACTTTATCTAGTTTGGGGTGGTCCCCTTATATTTTATATCTGGGTTATGGTCTATCGGGGGGGGGGGGGGGTGTTCCATTCAGGATGGTATAATAGGGATTCACAGCTAGGGACAGATTCCTGCTGGGGTCGTCCTTTTTAGGACTAGTGCTCCGATTTAGATAGGTAGGGTCAATATTTAGGGATAGGTTCCAGGCACGGTCACCCTTTTTAGGGCAAGTGCTCTGCAATTAGATGGGTAGATTATCTGTTTTAGGGCATATCAGGGTAAGATTTTTTTTAATCAATTCTTTATTTTAAGATTTTTCATAACAGTACAATAAAACAAAGAGAGTAACGCAGGATTGTGTCAAATGTGCAGGATCTACAAACTGGTTACACATAATTTAGTGACCTATCCACAGATAAAGAAGCATAGCAGGTGGTAGTCCCAAGGGACATAAAACTAGAGAGCCCACAGATCGTATCACTATTACAATACAGTAGTCCTTTCAAGGTGGAAAAGTGACTCATCAAAGTGACCAGGAGTGAAACAGCCCTCTTCCCTACTTTATGGACAGAGGGGGGGGGGGGGGTGTGCTTTAAACAAAAACAGAAGGACTGGTCCATCGACCAGCCAAAGAGAGAGAGAGAGAGAGAATTAAAAAAAAAGGGAGTTGGGGGGGGGGGGGGGGGGAGGGGAGGGGAGAGCAAAGAAGAAAAAAATATGGGAGTGTAAAGCTAGGAAGTGAAACAGGAGAGGGGAAAAGAAGCAGAAGAGGGGGGTAGAGGGGCAAACAGCAGGGAGAGGGTATAAAGAATTTAGAGAGTAAAGAGAGGCATAGAGAGGAATTGAATAGGGTAAAGAGGAGTGGGGGGGGGCGGAGAGAAGCCATAGGGGAGTGCGGAAGGGTACTGGGACATAAGGAGGGGGAAGGAGAAAGAAAGACATGGGGAGTAAGACGTAGAGGAGGGAGACCCATGGGAATCAGGGCAATTTGCCAGAGACTCTAAGTATCACAGCCATGGTGACTAAACCCTCAGGAAGCTACCATGTCAGCCAGTGCTCCAGCTCCCTAGTTCTTCCATTCTGCACAGGTCGCGCACCCTCTGGTGCCACTGTGGCAACGTGGGAGCCACCATCTGCAGTCAGTGCAGAGGGATCAAGGCCTTCGCGTCAGAGAGCAGATGTGCAACCAAGGATTTCCTGTGAAGGCTACAATCGGCGTTGGATAACCCACGCAGCACCAGAATGGGCATCAATTTAATGGTTTTCCCTTTGACAGTAGATACAACCCTACCAATCTCCTCCCAAAACGGTGATATCTACATATTTGGTGGTCCTGCCGGGGGATAAGAGCCCACACCTGTGTGACACCTCCAGCACTGGTCGCTAGCAGCCAAGCCCCTGGGATACAACAATTCTGGCATACGGTACCATCTGGTAAGGAGTTTATAGTGACCCTCCTGCATTTTTACGCATTTGGAGGAGCTGTGTGAGTGTCACAGCACTTCACCTCATTCCTCCCTTGTCAAGGATACCTCCAGCTCCCTCTCCCAGGAGAGTAAGAACAGTGGAGTCAGGGACTCCTCCTCCATGGACATAGATGCGCACATGAGGCGCAGGGTGAGGTTCGTGGAAGGGGCAGTGAGCGCCAATTTTTCTAGCCAGTGCAGATCAGCATCCAAGAGAAAGACCTTGAGCATTGCAGCGCACGCCCTCCTAATCATGTAACAGTGGAAAAAGTTTGGCAGAGCCATCGGCAACAGCATCTGGATATGTCCAGGTGAGGGGGGAGAGTCATTGGGGGCATAGGTCCCTAAGTGGGATTTGATCCAGACACAGCCAGACGTCGTCTACAGCAGTCGGTTGAGGGTGAGTGAGGGACCAGAGAACTCGGCATCGCCAGGGAGGCAGGTCTACGGTCCAAGTTCCTGTCCTTGCTGTGTCGGTCAGAGCGTCAGCGTGGCCCTAGTCAGCGGGTTAGTCACCATCTTGAGCGAGTGTGTGGAGGGGACCTCGACTCCGCAACCAGTTACGCAATTCTCTGTAAGTGCACGGCTTTGTGTGAACGAGAAATGTCTGGTACCACCAAGCCCCCGGAACCTTGGTCCCTGAGGAGGAGAGTGTAGGGCAGATGTGGCCTCTTACCTGACCACAAAAATGTATGAAACAAACTCTTCCACTGAAGAAGGTAGCGTTGAGGAAGAGCTATCAGGACCATCCTCAATGTGTACAGCACTGTCGGGACAATGTAGGTTTGTAATAAATTCCTCCTACCTATCCAAGAGAGGAAAGGTAATTTGTATTGATCTATTTGAACCTTTAGTTTAGTAAAAACGGTTATATAATTGGCTGTGAAGAGGTCGTCCAGTGAGCTGGGGACTATGATACCCAAGTACTTGACCCCAGACTGTGGCCAGCAGTAAGGGAACGAGGACCGCAAGGAAGTGGCCACAGGTGGGGGAACTGTGACGTCCAGGATTTCTGATTTGGTGTAATTTACTTTAACCCCTTAAGGACCGGGGTTTTTTCCGTTTTTGCATTTTCATTTTTTTCCTCCTTGCCTTTAAAAAATCATAACTTCCGTTTCTACGTAGTACATTTTTCGGTAAAAATGACACCTGATATTTATTCTGTAGGTCCATACGGTTAAAATGATACCCTACCTATATAGGTTTGATTTTGTCGTACTTCTGGAAAAAATCATAACTTCATGCAGGAAAATTAATACGTTTAAAATTGTCATCTTCTGACCCCTATAACTTTTTTATTTTTCCATGTATGGGGCGGTAGGAGGGCTCATTTTTTGCGCCGTGATCTGAAGTTTTTAACGGTACCATTTTTGCATTGATAGGACTTATTGATTTTCATGATATAAAAAGTGACCAAAAATGCACTATTTTGGACTTTGGACATTTCTGCACGCGGCGATACCATATATGTTTATTTTTATTTACACTGTGTTTTGTTTTTTTATGGGAAAAGGGGGGTGATTCAAACTTCTAATAGGGAAGGGGTTAAATGATATTTATTCACTTTTTTTTTGCAGTGTTATAGGTCCCATAGGGACCTATAACACTGCACACACTGATCTTTCACATTGATCACTGGTTTCTCATAAGAAACCAGTGATCGATGATTCTGCCGCTTGACTGCTCATGCCTGGATCTCAGGCACTGAGAAGTCATTCGGCGATCGGACAGCGAGGAGGCAGGTAGGGACCCACTGAGCTAACCGGCATGGTTTCAGTTTCACTTTAGACGCGGCGTTCAACTTTGAACGCTGTGTCTAAAGGGTTAATAGCACGCAGCACAGCGATCAATGCCGTGCGCTATTAGCCACGGGTACCGGCCATTGTTAGAGGCTGGGCCCGACCCGCTATGACGCGGGGCCATGCCGTGGCCCCGCGTTATAGATCGGGAGTGGACACATGACGTTCCAGTACGTCATGTGTCCTTAAGGGGTTAAAATTAGATAGACTCCCATAAAGTTCTAGAAGCGATTGTATTTTAGTCATCCGCAAACGCCGCGACCAAGTGCGTCCGCCCTCCCACCCTAAGCCCCTCAATGTCTCCATCCTGACTGAGAGCTTGCAGGAGCGTCTCCATGACCAGACTGTAGAGGGTCGGGGACAGAAGGCAGCCCTGACGCGCCCCGTTCCTAATCAGGAAGAAGGGGGACAGGGTGGCATTAATCTTAATGCGGGCCCTAGGGTCAGAATTGTGTGACATTACAGCCTGAATGAAGGGGGGAGGGAAACGGAATTGTAGCATAGTGTGTTGTAGGTAATCCCATACAACCCTATCGAAAGCCTTCTTGGCATCAGTCCCCAGCAGGAGCAGGGGAGTATTGGTATGTTTAGCATGGTGGATGAGATGGAGAACCCTGTGTGCATAATCTCTGCCCTCCCTGCCCTTAACAAAACCTGTCTGATCAATGTGGATGAGCCCCGGTATAAGTGACCCTATATGTAGAGAGAATTTTGGCCCATATTTTCACATCCAAGTTCAGTAAAGAGATGGGCCTATAATTAGGAAATGGCAAAAAGAGTCCATACAAGTGGGCATGATGAGCAAGAACAAAGTCTAGCAAAAACAGTCAAAAATAGAGGGCAAACTGGGGTCACCCTAACACATCCTCAGCAACAGAGATCAGAGCGAGCACGGAGGCTCTGCTGTAATATGAAAAAAGCGGACGGTAAAGCAATGAGTCACCTCAGGTCAGATCTTTCATCAGGTGTCCCTGGTTCTTCTGCGACGATTTGCGGGCTCTAGGCGACTTCTGCTTTTCCACCGTGGACCAGGTTGTCAGTGCAGGTAGCGGAGGCAGGTGACTCATCTGCACTGGTAGCAGAGATGGAATGTCCATCGGCGGGATGCCGAGCAAGATCCAGAGCTTCTCAAGATCCTCCGGTGAGCAGACAGCCAAGCGCCTGCCCTCCTTCACCACTGAGATGCCGAAAGGATAAAGCCAGATATATTGCACCCTCATGTCCCTCAGCTGCTGCAATAGCAAGTTAAGGATTCCTCGTTTGGCTAGGGTTGCCGGGGAGAGGTCCTGGAAGAGGCGTAAGGCATGACCCTCAAAGCTCACCTCTCCAGCGGCTCTGTTGGCAGACACCACCGCACCGGTGTCCACATAGCTGAGGAGTCCGCATATTACGTCCCGCGGAGGTTCCTTGGGAGATGGTTTCGCTCGCAACGCCCGGTGAACTCGTTCTATGACAATGGATGTCGCTTTGTCCTCACCCAGGAGGGAGGCGAAGATCTGCTGCGTCACGGAGCGCAGGGCCTCGGCTGCATACGACTCAGGTAAGCCTTTTATTCGGACATTTTTCCTCCTGATGTGATTATATTGGTCCTCTAAGAGGAGAAAAGCTTTGTTCAAGTGGTTTTCCTGCTGTCCTAGCTGTTGGGCCGTTGCACCGCAGAACGACACAGTCTCAGAAATGGAGCCTTCCAGGAATTCCATGCGGTGCCCTATTTGCCGGACGTCTGCTTTGATTTCAGCGAGCTCCAGGAGCACCGGAGTCAGGGCTCTCTGCAGGGCCTTCGCCACCGCCTGGTGGACCGTTTTTTTTATCACCGAGTGGGAGATGATGCCCCGAGTCTCTTCACCTCCCGAGTCTACTCGGCTGCTGGGGAGACCATCACGCATCTGAGTCGTCCTCCCGGTAAGCATCCCTCGTGGTGTCCGGCGCCATATTGGGAGCAGGGGCTGGGCTCTGAGCAGCCTTTTTCCCAAAGTATTGCAATACATCTGCCTGATTTTTTGGTCATTTTCACCTGGCCAGCAGGTTCCCCACTCTTTTGTTTGTCCGTATTGCCAATTTTTGTAGGGTGGAAAGGGGTGATTAAGCAGGAACGGGTTCAGCTGTGGAGAGCTGCTCTTTCAAGCTGCTATCCAGCTCCGCGGTCAGGCTCCGCCCCCATCAGGGTAATATTTAACCCCCCTTTTTTTCGTCCCATCATACTTACCTTCACCCATAATTTCATGCCTTTTTATTACACCCCACCATATCTCCCTTTACATATTATCAACTACCATCACATATATCATTGACCCCCCTCTTATCTTGGATCCCTAACCCTTTTTATACTTCTTTACTACCAACATCCTCCCCCCTCCTATATTGTATGGATCTCAGTTACGTGAGATTCATTTTACACTAATATAGTTTACAGTTCTCACCTTAATTCCATCCTACAATGCCCACCCCCTTCCCCTTTTAAAAAGACACTCACAACATACCTCCTTCTTTATGTTTAGATTAGCATCATTATTTATACTTATTATTATTAACATAAACACAGTTTCTTGGTAATATCTTATACCTCATCTACCACACTTAACAATATATCACACTTAACAACATCACCACACATTTTTCATGACCAACTTCTTTATTATCGCCAGGCTGGTGGGATGTTTCAGTAATAATGGCATAATGGCTATGTTTCAGTAATATTGGCTATGTTTCACTAACATCGTTACTCCAGGTCCCCTGAGCGCTGACAACTAACAATGCGCATGCCCTAACTTACTCCACTCCAAGTGCATATCCCACTGGTATGCCGTAGCAGCGGCGCAGGTGGGTCCGGTTCCGTGCGCCGCACTGCTGACACCAATGGGCACATGCGCTGATCTTCATTGCACCAACATCCTAATGGGAGATTATGCAAGGTGAGGTCACGACGCAGACGCGGGTCTCCACAGCGTGAGATCATGCAGGATGACGTCAGAGCTCCTTCCCTTGAGGGGAGTCCCTCCTGTTCCCTGTCTTTTCTTGCCATTCCAAGTATTATTTAACCCCTTAAAGACCGGGGATTGTTAAGCTTTTGCACTTTCGTTTTTTTTTTCCTCCTTACATTTAAAGAATCTTAATTCTTCCAATTTTACACCAAAAAAAAAATCCATATGGCTTATTTTTTGCGCCACAAATTCTACTTTGTAATGACATCAGTCATTTTACCCAAAAATCTACAGCGAAACGGGGAAAAAAAATCATTGTGCGACAAAATTGAAGAAAAAAATAAATTTTGTAAATTTTGGGGGCTTCTATTTCTACGCAGTAAATTTTTCAGTAAAAATGACACCTTTTTTCTGTAAGTCCATACGATTAAAATGATAAAATCATAACTACATGCACGAAAATGAATACCTTTTAAAATTGTCATCTTCTGAGCCCTATAAATTTTTTATTTTTCTGCATACGGGGTGGTATGAGGGCTCATTTTTTGCGCCGTGATTTGAAGTTTTTAGTGGTACCATTTTTGTATTGATTGGACTTTTTGATCGCTTTTTATAAATTTTTTCATGATATAGAAAGTGACCAAAAATACACTATTTTGGACTTTAGAATTTCTTTGCGTGTACGCCATTGACTGTGTGGTTTAATTAATGATATATTTTTATAATTCATTTCCGCACGCGTCAATACCACATGTATATTTTTATTTATACTTTTTTAAATGGGAAAAGGGGGGTGATTCTAACTTTAATTAGGGAAGGGGTTAAATGATCTTTATTCACTTTTTTTCCACTTCTTTTAGCAATGTTATAGCTCCCATATGGGCTATAACACTGCACACACTGATCTTTTACATTGATCATTGATATCCCATATGATAACATTGATCAATGATTCTGCCGCTTGACTGCTCATGCCTGGATCTCAGGCAGGGAGAATTCATTCGGCAATCGGACACACAGGAGGAAGGTAGGGACCCTCCTTGTGTCCTCCAGCTGTTGAGGATGCCGCGATTTTGCCGCGGCAGTCCCGATCAGCCCACTGAGCTAGCCGGGAGTTTACTTTCACTTTAGAAGCAGCAATCAACTTTGAACGCTGCGTCTAAAGGGTTAATAGGGCCTGGCACCGTGATCAGTGCCACACGCTATTAGCCACTGGTCCCGGCCTCTAACATCGGCCATTGTTAGAGGCCGGGCCCGCCCCGCTATAGGCCCCGCGTAATAGAAAGGGAGCGGACTCAGGGAGTTTAGGTACACTCTGCGTCCTTAAGAGGTATGTTGTGGATATCTACTTCTTGCAGCTCAGGGAGGAGGGAAGTCCGACACCTGGGATCCCCCCCAATACTGATACCACCTATCATGGCGTCTGAGTGAGTGGTCCATAACTGGACTGGTTTATCTTTATTCTGACAAGCAGAATTATCCTACTGGCTTGCTGGTATTTAGGATTATAATTGTATATGCATCCAGACTTCTTTTTGAGTAAGGGCATTATCTTATTTGCCCCTGATTTAGGCTTCTACTTAAGAGCTTTATTTGGTTTGGAGCACATTGGTGTTTATTTGCTTTGGTTATTGAGGACATCATTATTTTAGCTCATATTCAATAAATGTTATGTTTTAATTGAGCAACAATTCCACTTTTCTGTAATAGTTGTCCTAATTTTGCTCCTAACTACACCATTGCATCTAATTTTCCTGTCACAAGTTTAAAATGGGATTATGGGTCATTCCAAGGCCAGGAGTATGGTGTTTGGAGAGGGTATAAAAAGGTGAAGACCGTCTGCATAGGCAGAGCCCATACGGTGAAAACCCTTTTATTTCCGGGTTGGATCTAATGGTTACCATTAAATGTTCCATGCAAAGAAGATATAGGAGAAAGGGGACATCCTTGGTGCGTGCGATCTGGATGAGAGTGGACAGGGAGACATTAATCCAAATCTGTGCAAGTGGGTCTCGATATTATGCCGGTATTCTGCATTGACACCCACTTGTTGTAGTGAGGCTTCCATGAGTTTTCAATCCACTCGGTCAAACAAGATTTACAATAGTGAACAGCCTGGTGCACAATAGAAAACAACTGTAATCTGTTCTCACATGCTTCTCTAGTCTTAACAAAACCAGACTGATCCGGGTGGCCAAGAGAACCAAGGATGCCCAAACCTTTTTGTTTTTAAGGGGGTTATCCAGGATTAGTAAAACAGCCAATTTCTTGAAAAACAAAACCAGCACAGTACAGTACAACACGTCCTCAGGTTTTGTGTGGTATTAAAACTCAGTTCTCAACGCACTTGATCTGTTTTGCATCAGGCTCTGCTCTCCTACCAGATTTTGCTACCATGAGTGGAAGGTCCTGTAGAGTTAAAGATAACCTTGCTTTTTTCTTTTCTCCCACCACACATAATCTTATACATACACAATAACAAAGACTCACACATTGCAGTAGCGATCCTGCTTCTTCTTCTTCCACACTCGTATGGTTTAGGACGTTTTGATCACATGATCAAATCTTCCAGGTTCTTTTATCACTGGGAATATGGACGGAGGTTGCAAAGTACAGATGTGAGGTGGGTGCACATTGTAGTTCTGTCCCCACATACACAGATATAAAGAGGGATGCCTGCGCATTTTTGCTTTCCCAGCCAGCTGGCAGTGTATCAGTCCAGCCACCGCTTCATGAGCAGAATAGTGGCCAGTAACCTTGACAATCAGCAAAAGGCTACAACTTACATAAATTTATATATTTACAAAAAAAAAGTTGTCTAAAGGGGCATTTCCAACTGAAAGATTCTATTTGGTCTTGTTGTTGTCTTGCTGCAGGGATCAGACTCATGTTGCAAAGTTGCATTAGGGTCCATATTTGGCGACACCATAAGAAACCACTAAAACTTGATTCTGTATGGTCCCCATACTTCCCTTAACTACTCTCCACCCCACCACACTTTGTCTGTTCATAATATGCTTGCAAAAAGCTAGTCTTTGAAGAAGCCTACCCACATTTCTGATTACCCAAGCTGACACCTTCAGTTCAGGTCATCAGATCCACAGTGAAGCCAGATGTTGAGTCTAAATACACCTTTGTAAAGCCTACCTAACCCTGTGAAAGCTGTAATATAACCTTGAACATAATTTAGACCATTCATCACTGAGCTATGGGCCACACATTCTCTGTTGATCAGTTACAGCTTTGCTAACCCCAGGTGATCTGTACCTGCTTTAGGGTTATTACCATCTGTCCTGTGGCTGGGTCACTGTATGGCCCTGAGATGTGTGATCCCACAGAGTTCAGGACAGTTGCTTACACACAGTGACATACCTAGGCAAACAGTAATTTAAACACACAGATAAGGTTGCCAATAGTGCTCCTGCAATCCCAGGATACCAGCACTTGCCCGCTATGTGCAGAGCCAGCCAACCAATACTTCTAGGGCACAAAGTAGGTCTGTCCCTAAGGGAACATCGCAAGAGTCTGTATCTTTAAAAGAATGCAAAAAAGGTGATTTAATTTATTTTGATTGGTGACCATGTAATAGAGGGTAATGTTGACTCATCCCCTTTGACTAATAACAGGTAGATTCAGAGCAGGGAGCTTCTAATATGTATGTGAATATAAAAAGACAGGTGCGCTCCTAGTGCAGACAGTTTTATCGTTTAGGCTTCAATGTGCGCAAAAAATGGGAGGCTTACAGGATAATGTTGTGCTTAGAGCACAACACCTCTGCAGGCATATAGAATCGCAAAAGAAGTGGAGGTCAGCAGCCACGGTTTCCTTTCCAGGTCCCTCTCGGTCGGCTGGATAATTGATGAGCAGTGGTGGATATAATCCAGAAAAATAGGAATTACCATCTGGCGCTTCTCCTCCTAGGACATACATAGGCAGCAGTCCATGTAGGGTTAACAGAGTAGCTTTATTTGCAACTCAAAGTGAGTTGCAAATAAAGATACTCTGTTAACCCTACATGGACTGCTGCCTATGTATGTCCTAGGAGGAGAAGCACCAGATGGTAATTCCTATTTTTCCTGGATTATATCCACCACTGCTCATCTAATATGTATGTGTTATATATAAATTAATTATAAGGGACATTAGGGAAAAACTAAAAATCAGGTGCAACTGAAAAGATGTAGGTAGGTCTGTAGTTGATCTTTTTTTGTGATTTAGGAATACATGATTTCTCATGTCTGTTTTGAAAGAATGATAAATTGTAAATTTAGGGGGCCTGTCAGCGCTCTTTATATGTCAGTTTTAGTAATATGAAATATAAATTCTGGATAATCTTTTCTAAAAACTCTACATTGTGCCGTTCCTCAGTTAATTTTCCTTGAAATGTATGAATTAGACTTACATCAGTGTGTTACCATTCCCTCCATCTCTTAAGATGCTTTATAGTAACAATTTAATATGATCATTTTCTTTATGACCAATACTTCTTTTCACAACTGTGCATTTATCTATAGGTTAGAAAAAAAACACATTTTGTTTTGTTTGCTCTTTAAGATGTACTTACCAAATTTACCTGTTCTATTATAGTTGGCTTTACAATTTATATAATGTGGTGGAAAGGAGTTAGAATATTATTATAACAACACTTAACTGTAATCTTCCTACTTAATTTTCTAGATTATAGATGAATTTTAGAACTTATTCATATTTTAGAACTTCAATAAAACAACACAGTGCAAACCACAGTGACAATGAAAACTTAATTCCATATCAAAAGGAGAGCTGCTACAGCTTACACAAAAAAAAATCCAAAAAAGCCACACAAGAAACAGAAGGTACTTTATGCTATAAAGTAGACACCTAAAGCGGAAAAAAAGAAAAAACAAACAAACTTTTCGGTATAAAATGGAACATCATTTTGAAAAAATACATAAAGTTGGAGAGGCTACAAGCACACAGAGCAGTCAGCCAAAAACATAAGCAACATGTCAGAATCATAAAATATTTAATAAGGTATATTTTAGGGAATATACTGTGTATAAAATTTGAGATCACAATAGGAAGCTATTTCAGACCCTCTCCAAGCTATCACCATCACCAATTTGCAATGCTCTGCAGATTGTTTTACCACTGATACAAGGCTCTACTACAGCATACAGCCTGTAAACTAATACCAAAGTGACAATGTATAGAAAAGAAAAATCACAAGGCTAGAGTGTTGTGATTCCCTCTAAGAGTAAAGGAAAAAAAAGGTTAGAACACAGATCACGTTACACTAATGTAGCAACAATGCATATATATTGTTCTCATTAGTAATTAGTAGTCAAACTGCATAAGGTAAAAATTATGAAGCAGAAAGAAGCTCACGGTAATAAAGTACAAATAAGCAGCTCCGCAGAAGAAAAACAGGAGAAAAGGAAAAAAAAAAGAAGCTGGGAAGAAAGGAAAAGATTACAAAGAATCTGCTGCTCTTTAGTCTAACATCTGTTTGTAACCAAGTGCTGTCAGTGTACACTGAGCCCTTCAGTCCTGAAAGGTGTCGACAAGCCTTTGCCCTGCAACGCACTGTAGACTCCCCTCGGCACCGGAGCTAAGACGACTAATGGACCAGGCAAAACTTCCAGAGGCAGTGTGTTGCTGAACATCAGATAACCAATCATTTCATCTCTTCGTCTCCATGTTTTCTTCTCTGTCTGAGGTAGTTAGATGAACACAAGCAAGTATCAGGTGTAGTGGCAAAGTTGCTGCACAAGTTCTTCAAATCAGTGGCCTTAGTAGGCAAACTACCTTGGATGCTGAGACAGCCAAGAACTAAAGACATGGTGACATTGAGAAAGGTGGTGCTTGAGATCCATGGTGCCTGTTGGTCCACGTTCCTTTTCGTGATTTAAGAAGAATGTCTTTATGTATAAAAAGTCAAAAAGTGATTCTCTGGGAGCATAAGAAGTCATCGCCCTTTGCTGTAACCAGGAAAAAATTGGTCAAGCAGTGTCTGCAGGACCTTATTTGGAACCATGGTGTAAGTCTTTCCAAGGTCATAGCGGCATGCTGGACAAGTATAGACCTCAGCTCGGAATGAGCGCTGCAAGCAGCTCTAAATAAGAAACAAGATTAAGCATTAGTTGTAGAAATCAAAGAATAAGGTAGCTTGCATAATTGCATAAAATATAACAGCATCATATCCTCTAATGTATCTATTCATCACAAAGTAGCACCTCATCATTTACTACTTTTACACATAAAAGAAATAAAGATAACTTACTTTGCACACATTGTGGAGGCATGCCGTTGTGACAGGTTGATACACCAATTCTTGACAGCAGACACACATGAACGTTTGTTCCACTTTCTTCAAAAAGTTCTAGAAAATCAATTTTATTTTTTAGTACATTATTATAGCAAGTGCAACAAGAGTCGATAAGAGCAAGAAAGCTAGTTTACATATTACATTGCTGAAACTGCTGCTGAACACAACTAAACCAGCATGAAACTTAAAAGAAGAAGAAAAAAAGGCTGCTTTCTGACAACTCTAAAAAGAGGTACATTATAGTGTGCAAATTACAACTGGACACCATACTATAAATGCTGAATAAATATATATATATATATATATATATATATATATATATATATATATATATATATATGACTCTTTTCTGGAATAATACAGTGCCTGTACACAAAGACGGAAATGGACATATTTAAAACAAAAATGATCCTTCTAGAAAAGAAAAGACAAAACAAAAAAATAAAACCACATAGACTGTAGGCTCTCCTGGACTTTACTTTTACCAATATTTACGGTTGCCAATATGTAGGTAAACTAACCGCAAGACCCAGAGGGAGTAAATTTCCTTGCCAAATGCAGCTGTGGATGAACACAGGCAATACTTGTCTTTGTTTGTACGCCATAATTGTAAGCGCTGCGGAATCTGTAGGCGCTATATAAATAAAATAAATTGCTTACCAGCTTCAACATTTTCCTGTATTGCATATATTAATGTATTGCATATGGGGGAGATTTATAAGTGCATTTAAATTATTATATTTTTTTTAAAGCTTACATCCGGCACACAAACTGGTGCACGTGCGCCTAAGCACTTTTTTGTGTGGCTTTTGTGGGTAGGCATAAAGTATCAAACGGTCTTAACTTTCAGCTTTCACTTTGCAGTGGTCGCAAATTTATGAAGTGTGACTGTCGTACATAGGAATAAAAAAAAAGACGAAATCCCCTCCAAAAAAACAAAAAAAAAATAAAGCCATGTCAGACCTGGCTTACAAAACTGCCTTTGAAAAGCACACAAAAAATCGCAACTGCAACTTTTTGTGCAGAAATGTCACAGAGGAATCATACAAAATAGTGTTCTGAATTTTGCTTATGTGTGCCAAATTGATCAACCTCTCTTGATAGTATGATAACTGTGTCACACCTAAGCAAAACCGAAGCAAAAACAAAGGACTTCAAAACTTACCTTTCAAAGATGACAATAATAAATCCCCCCTATGTTTTTAAGGTAAAATACATTTTCTGAATATATGGTGGACTTGATAAGGTGAGGAAAACTGCAAATTTACAATGAGCAATCGCAAAAAGTAGCCTTTGGCTGGATTCCTATATCAATTCCATGGGAATCAGTTTTTTTTGTGCAAAAACTAACCCCAAAATAATGCCGTGCCTTTTTCATTTTATTTTATTTTATTTTTTTACTACAGATGTTTTAAAGCTAAATTGAAAAACTTGTTGTGAACTATGTGGTGTCTGAATAAAGATTTCATCATTACTGACATGCTAAATGCCATTGAGAACAATGGAATAAATTCTAACATCAATTTCCCTCAAGCATTTTGCCAGATGGAAAACAATAGTTTGGTTGGAAATAAAAATAAAAAATAAAAAACAATCTGATTCCAATTCATAATACCAGGCAATCACTGTACGCCAAGTAATTAACCCTATATACAGATAAAACTTAAATCCCACACCAACAAGTGCAAACAAGATAAAGCTATGATGTTCCCTAAAAAGGGACTAACATGCTTTCAATGCAGAGTTTCATCCTTGAATCACCAGAGAGGTTGATGCATGTACTATACACAGTATTCAAAAAGGGCCACAATCAATATAATGGGCAGCTTAAATCAAATAGTTACATAGTTCACAAGGTTGAAAAAAAGACCAGAGTCCACCAGGTTCAACCTTTATCCATAATCAGTCCCTATTGAGTTGATCCAGAGGAAGGCAAAAAACCCTCATACCAGGAGGTAAAAATTCCTTCCCAACTCCAAATATGGCATTAGAATAATTCCCTGGATCAACGTTTTGTCCCCATAAATCTAGTATACAGAGTGGGCCATGTATATGGATACACCTTAATAAAATGGGAATGGTTGGTGATATTAACTTCCTGTTTGTGGCACATTAGTATATGTGAGGGGGGAAACTTTTCAAGATGGGTGGTGACCATGGCGGACATTTTGAAGTCGGACATTTTGAATCCAACTTTGTTTTTTCAATAGGAAGAGGGTCATGTGACATCAAACTTATTGGGAATTTCACAAGAAAAACAATGATGTGCTTGGTTTTAACATAACTTTATTCTTTCATGAGTTATTTACAAGTTTCTGACCACTTATAAAATGTGTTCATTGGCTGCCCATTATGTTGGATTGTCCATGCAACCCTCTTCTCCCACTCTTCACAAACTGATAGCAACACGGCAGGAGAAATGCTAACACAGGCTTCCAGTATCCACAGTTTCAGGTGCTGCAGAATGGGCAAAACAAAAATTGGAACAGGACCCTCAGTTTAAGCAGAAGATTTTGTTCAGTGATGAGGCAAACTTTTATGTGAATGGTGAAGTTAACAAACAAAACCACCGCTATTAGTATGACACTAACCCACATTGGATAGATCCCTCCAAGACTGTTGGAACACAAAAATTGATGGTATGGTGTGGTACATGGGGTACAAAGATAGTGGGGCCATTCTTCATCAATGGAAACCTCAAGGCCACTGGATATGCGAAATTGCTACTTGATGATGTGTTTCCCTCTTTATGCACTGAAGCTGGCACATTCCCTGAGTTTTTCCAGCAAGATGGTGCACCACCACATTATGGGTGTCAGGTCCGAGCATTCCTAGATGAACAGTTTCCTGGAAAGTGGATTGGTCATCGTGGGCCAGTTGAATGGCCCCAACGTCTCCTGATCTGACCCCCTTAGACTTATCTATGGGGTCATCTGAAGGCAATTGTCTATGCTGTGAAGATACGAGATGTGTCTATGCTGTGAAGATACGAGATTCAGACAGCACCTGAAACTACGGATACTGGAAGCCTGTGCTAGCTTTTCTCCTGCGGTGTTGCTATCAGTGTGTGAAGAGTGGGAGAAGAAGGTTGCATTGACAATCCAACACAATGGGCAGCACATTGAACACATTTTATAAGTGGTCAGAAATTTGTAAATAACTCATGAAAGAATAAAGTTACGTTAAAACCAAGCACATAATTGTTTTTCTAGTGAAATTCCCAATAAGTTTGATGTGTCACATGACCCTCTTCCTATTGAAAAAACAAAAGTTGGATTCAAAATGGCCAACTTCAAAATGGCCGCCATGGTCCCCCCTCACATATACTAATGTGCCACAAACAGGAAGTTAATATCACCAACCATTCCCATTTTATTAAGGTGTATCCATATAAATGGCCCACCCTGTACATAACCAGCAATGTTATTACTCTCCAAAAATGCATCCAGACCCTTTTTAACCCCTTAACGAGGCAGGACGTATATTTACGTCCTGCGCCAGCTCCCGCGATATGAAGCGGGATCGCGCCGCGATCCCGCATCATATCGCGTCGGTCCCGGCGCTAATCAACGGCCGGGACCCGCGGCTAATACCACACATCGCCGATCGCGGCGATGTGCGGTATTAACCCTTTAGAAGCGGCGGTCAAAGCTGACCGCCGCTTCTAAAGTGAAACTGAAAGTATCCCGGCTGCTCAGTCGGGCTGTTCGGGACCGCCGCGGTGAAATCGCGGCGTCCCGAACAGCTGATCGGACACCGGGAGGGCTCTTACCTGCCTCCTCGGTGTCCGATCGACGAATGACTGCTCCGTGCCTGAGATCCAGGCAGGAGCAGTCAAGCGCCGATAATGCTGATCACAGGCGTGTTAATACACGACTGTGATCAGGATGAGAGATCAGTGTGTGCAGTGTTATAGGTCCCTATGGGACCTATAACACTGCAAAAAAAAAGTAAAAAAAAGTGTTAATAAAGGTCATTTAACCCCTTCCCTAATAAAAGTTTGAATCACCCCCCTTTTCCCATAAAAAAATAAAACAGTGTAAAAAAAATAAATAAATAAACATATGTGGTATCGCCGCGTGCGTAAATGTCCGAACTATAAAAATATATAATTAATATGTGCGTTTTTACTATATGTACTATACTTGCTGGATGGAGGTGAATAATGGGTTAAGCCCTGTGAATACTCCCATCGGGGCGGACCCCATTTTTCCACCCCCATATAAGCAAGCCACTTGCACTATTGTTTTGTATGACTAAGGCTGCTGAGTGCGGCTGAAACGCGTCACCTTGTCATCACCCACAGTTACCGCTGAATAAATATCGTATTGCTTGACATCCTGCTCTGGACAACTCCATTTCTTTCCACTATTATATGGACTGAGGTCCGGTCCGGTGAGCGGGAGGGGCGATCGAGTGAGCTGTGCTGCACCTGTTGCACCTATTGGATCATTTGGACCTGGCAACGTGCTCCTGGAAATGGCGTGTCCACAATCCAAAGAAACAGAGAGGGAGTCTGCAATGCCAGCAGACATTTGCCTCAAACCTGTGGAGGAACGCCTAGCCCGATCAAGCCGAATTACTGAAATCTTCAGCAAAGGTAACGTGAGCGTTGATGAAGCAGTGGATTTGAAAATTCTTATGTCAGATTTGGAAACATCATTGGTTTCGGAGACTAAACTATGGTGGGACTCGTCTACGCTAAAGAAATATGTGGAGCGTGAAATGGTCCCGAGAGGACTTAGATTGAGAAAGTTCCCAACCACGATCTTCTCCGAACAGTTTAAGGCAGAATGGGAAGAACTGTTAAATGACTCATCCCTCAGGTTTGTCAAGCTTATTATCAAACATGAGGAGACTGCCTTAACCGAGATTACATCTAAAATATCGGAACTACAGAATTCTATCTCCAAGTATGAACATCATCCCACTTATGTGGACCTCAACCAAAAAATCAGTGGGAACATTGTTAAAATGGAGACTCTGATATCTCAAACCAAGGAGAATAAGTTCCTTCGAGATCTGCAAGACTATAAGTCCAACCGTGTCTATGAGTGGCCACAGAACAGATCAACAAAATCAACTTCGAAGTCATTCCTGAAAAACCACAGGAATTATAAAAAATATAACAGAAACAACAAACCAGCAAGGGTCAGCTTCAGTGAAACGGATGTGGATTCCATGTCCGGAACGGAGCCGAATGAGATGTCTGTTCCGCATACTCCAGAAGCAGCGTCTTCCCCTCTTCCTCAGTCCCGTAAAGCAAAGTCTGCAAAAAACGACGCCGGGGCCGCAAGCATCGCGGCCGTAAAGAGAACCCGAAGACATCAAGTCAAACCGACCTAACATGCATTCCGGTCTTCAACCTCTCTGCGTGGATCCTGTCTGAGCCGCAATTAAAGGTACTTTCTAAAGGATTATCTTTTTCTCCATCATGCTCTTTCGATTTCTACAAAACCATGTTGGATGTCAATCGTTTTGTCCGCTCCATTACGGTGCGAAAACATTTTGCCAAGATTCAGGATCAGAGATCCACTCAGGAACTTGTGCTGGACTTGGGGAGGGAGGGGGAGGCGGGAGGTGGTGGGAATCCGGGCACGGGTGACTATGTTTTTTCTGATTACTTTTTTGATTCGAATACAGCATTCATATCTGTACCAATTGTCGATCATGATGTCTCCCTCATAGCACCCCAGCATCCCACTCACGGGGGTATATCCGACAGAGTGGAGGGATTCTCTTTTCGGGACCTCTCCACTCTCTCGGAATTACAACAATTGACAACATCCAGAAAACATATAGAACCCTCCTTCCCTACCCCCAACCCCGAATTTTATCCCATCATGTCCCGCACACCTGTATTGGAACAGTTTCAGAACTTAGTGGAAAGGGATCTATACAAATTATCTCAAAATGTCACAATAATGAAACATAATTTAACAAAATGTGAAAAAGTGGCCCTGAAAGAGTTGTCTGAAACCAGAGATATAGTGATTCGTGGAGCAGACAAAGGTGGAGGGGTTGTGGTGTTGGATTCTAAATTATATAGAAAGCTTAATATGGACATTTTGTCGGATATAAATACATACAGAGTATTAAAAATGAATCCAACACCACAATTCAAATTGGTATTATATAATCTGGTAGATTTGGGAGTAAAGGATGGCCATTTCACCTCTAAGGAGGCAGATTATATTAAAATAACTAACCCCGTCATGGCAATTTTTCATTCGCTCCCTAAAATCCATAAGAACACATTTCCTCCTCAGATGCATCCTATTGTAGCGGGGATTGGCTCTCTCAATGAGAGACTCTGTGAGTGGGTCGATTCCAGACTTCAGCCGTTGGTCCCTCTCATCCCGGGTTTCCTCCAAGACACCAGGGATGTCCTGGTTGCCATGGACAACATCCGGTGGGAACCCGGGATGAGATGGATAACAGCTGACGTCACAGCTTTGTATTCCGTGATTCCCCACAAGGAGGCACTGATTGCCCTCAGATGGTTTTTGTCCATTTATGCCCCATACTCCGGTGACCTGCAGAATTTTATTATTTTGGTGGTGGAGTATTTACTTACCCATAATTTTTTCATGTTTGATGGAGATTATTTTCTGCAGATCACCGGAGCATCTATGGGTGCCAAATTCTCGCCTTCATTGGCAAATATATACGTGTGTTGGTGGGAAAGAAATTTTCTTTTCTCACATGACAATCCATTTGGGGAGCACATCCTGTGGTATGGTCGGTATATAGACGACCTCCTGTTTATCGGGGGGTCGTCTATGCCGACCATACAGCAGTTTGGCCTGTACCTCAATCAGAATCCTTGTAACCTCAGATTCACACTTCATAGTGAAGAGCATGAGGTCAGTTTTTTGGATCTGATATTGAGGGGTGATCCTTTGAATTATAGGGTCACCACTTCTACATACCGTAAAGAATTGGCCACCAATTCGATACTGCAAGCAGCATCGTGCCACCCACCACATGTGGTCAAGAATCTCCCGGTAGGAGAAATGATTAGAGCCAGGAGGAACAACTCCACATTGGAGCTGTTTGAAAAGGAGGCGGAGGATATATCAGTGAGGCCGAGTCAAAGAGGTTATCAGACTTGGTCATTGAACCGAGCCAAGGACATTGCTAGGAGAAAAAATAGGTCTGACTTGGTATATGGCATCAAAGAGCCATCATCCCAAGTTCCTGAAAATAATAGTGAAGCAAAACCCCTTGTTTTTTCCACAAATTATAGCCATGATTTCAAACCAATATGTAAAATAATTGAGAAATATTTACCAATGGTAGCTAACGATAGCCAATATATAAAAATTTTTGAACATGGGTATAAATTTGTGTCACGGAGGGCTAAAACCATTGGCCAATGTGTTTCCCCGAGCTTGTTCAGTTCTGGTGAGATTAAGAAACCCACCTGGCTCAATACCAAGGGCAATTTCAAATGTGGACATCTAAAGTGTATTTGTTGTAAAATCATGAAGAATTCCAAAACCTTTATGTCCACAGTAACTGGAGAAACATTTGGTATGTCAGAATATATTAATTGCAACACGAGTCATGTGGTTTATCTAATGACATGTAACATCTGCCAATTACAGTATGTGGGGTGCACCTCCAATCCCCTGAAGGCTAGGACCAGAAAACACCTGTCGGACATTCCCCATTTCCAGACCCGACATCTTTCCATGGTTAGTAAGCATTTTGCCGAAAAGCATGAGGGTGATTTTTCTGGTCTCAGCCTTCAGGGGATTGAGAGGGTCACCAATAATATTAGAGGAGGCAATATCAAGCAAAAATTATTGGATAGAGAAGTCTTCTGGATCATTAAACTTCAAACTAGGTGTCCCCTTGGCTTAAATTTAAGACAAGATGTCATTCTCCATTATTGATCTGCTGTTGTTCCCGTATAAAATTATACATTTTTGGTTTTCCTTGGAGTTTGGGGGGAATTTTATTTTTATATAAATAAATTCTTTTTCCCACAATCATTTCCCGCACATATGATAATTAATAGCATATGTATAACTGAGTATTAAACAATATTTATACCACATGTGGGGATATTTTTGAGACAATTCAATTGTTCCATATTAGTCCGTATATCCATTTGCGATCCTACTATATAATTGGAATATAAAAAAGAAACAAATTTTTTTAAAAATTTCTTTCATGTCCTATGGTAGTATATACAACCATATAGGTTACTTGAATTCATCCAGATTCATATGATATTATATAGGGTAATATTTATATAGATTTTTCTATTGGAAATCCTCCCTTTTTTCCTCTTCCATTTTGGGATCGCACATGTATATATGTTATCTGACATTTTGTAATTTGTTCTTGTATTTTTAGTACTAACGTATGTCTTTTTCTACATTATTGCTTGTAACCCAAGTGTTTTAATATGTTGACTATTGTTCACACTATATGTGCGTTTTTACTATATGTACTATACTTGCTGGATGGAGGTGAATAATGGGTTAAGCCCTGTGAATACTCCCATCGGGGCGGACCCCATTTTTCCACCCCCATATAAGCAAGCCACTTGCACTATTGTTTTGTATGACTAAGGCTGCTGAGTGCGGCTGAAACGCGTCACCTTGTCATCACCCACAGTTACCGCTGAATAAATATCGTATTGCTTGACATCCTGCTCTGGACAACTCCATTTCTTTCCACTATTATATGGACTGAGGTCCGGTCCGGTGAGCGGGAGGGGCGATCGAGTGAGCTGTGCTGCACCTGTTGCACCTATTGAATTAATTAAGCCGTACGGTCAATGGCGTACGCGCAAAAAAATTCCAAAGTCCAAAAAAGCGTATTTTGGTAACTTTTTATAACATTAAAAAATGAATAAAAAGTGATCAAAAAGTCAGATCAAAACAAAAATCATACCGATAAAAACTTCAGATCACGGCGCAAAAAAGGAGTCCTCATACCGCCCCGTACGTGGAAAAATAAAAAAGTTATAGGGGTCAGAAGATGACATTTTTAAACGTATGAATTTTCCTGCATGTAGTTATGATTTTTTCCAGAAGTGCGACAAAATCAAACCTATATAAGTAGGGTATCATTTTAACCGTATGGACCTACAGAATAATGATAAGGTGTCATTTTTACCGAAATATGCACTGCGTAGAAACGGAAACCCCCAAAAGTTACAAAATGGCGTTTTTTTTTCGATTTTGTCGCACAATGATTTTTTTTTCCGTTTCGCCGTGCATTTTTGGGTAAAATGACTAATGTCACTGCAAAGTAGAATTGGCGACGCAAAAAATAAGCCATAATATGGATTTTTAGGTGGAAAATTGAAAGGGTTATGATTTTTAAAAGGTAAGGAGGAAAAAACGAAAGTGCAAAAACGGAAAAACCCTGAGTCCTTAAGGGGTTAACTCTTTTACAGAGTTCACCATAACCACCTCCTCTGGCAGAGAGTTCCATAGTCTCACAGTAAAGAACCCCCGTCTGTGCTGGTGTAGAAACCTTCTTTCCTCTAAATGTAGAGGATGCCCCCTTGTTATGGATAAAGTCCTGGGTATAAATAGATCATGGGAGAGATCTCTGTACGGTCCACTGATATATTTATACATAGTTATTCGGTCTCCCCTAAGCCTTCTTTTTTCTAAACTAAATAACCCCAATTCTGCTAATCTTTCTGGGTACCGTAGTCCTCCCGTTCCCCCTTTTACCCTGGTTGCCCGTCTTTGAACCCGCTCCAGCTCCACTATATCTTTCTTGTACATTGGTGCCTAATACTGTACACAGTATTCTATGTGGTCTGACTAGTGATTTGTACAGTGGTAGAGTTATTTCCTTGTCGTGGGCATCAATAACCCTATAGATGCACCCCATGATTTTATTTGCCTTGGCAGCAGCTGCCCGACACTGGTCACTACAGCTAAATTTACTGTTAACTAAGTTCTTTTCCATGTCAGTCGTCCCAAGTGTGCTCCCATTTAATACATAATCCCAGCCTGGATTTTTCCTCCCCATGTGCATTACCTGACGAGAGATTAAAGTTATTGCAAATTTGTACGTTTCCTAAATAGTGAACTGGCCTACCAAGCTTGTCAACAGTTGGGCCTGGTTGCAACTTGGGCACAACTCCACTGTCTGCAGCAGAAGTAACATAGTAACATAGCTCATAAGGTTGAAAAAAGTTCAAGTTCGACCTATAAGCCTAATGAGTCCCTACTGAGTTGATCCAGAGGAAGGCAAAAAACCCTCATACTAGAGGTAAAAATGCCTTCCCGACTCCAAATATGGCAGTCAGAATAAATCCCAGGATCAACGTTCTGTCCCTATAAATCTAGTATACATAACCGGTTATATTATTCTCCAAAAATACATCCAGACCCCTTTTGAATTATTTTACAGAGTTCACCATGATCACCTCCTCAGGCAGAGAATTCCACAGTCTCACTGCTCTTACAGTAAAGAACCCCCATCTGTACTGGTATAGAAACCTTCTTTCCTCTAAACGTAGAGGATGCCCCCTTGTTATAGATACAGTCCTGGGTATAAATAGATCATGGGAGAGATCTATGTACTGTCCCCTGATATATTTATACACAGTTATTAGGTCTCCCCTAAGCCTTCTTTTTCTAAACTAAATAACCCTAATTCTGATAATCTTTCTAAGTACTGTAGTCCTCCCATTTCCCGTATTACTCCGGTTGCCCGTCTTTGAACCCTCTCCAGCTCCACTATATCTTTCTTGTACACTGGTGCCCAGTACTGGACACAGTATTCTATGTGTGGTCTGACTAGTGATTTGTACAGCGGTAGTATTATTTCCTTGTTGTGGGCATCTATGCCCCTATTGATGCACCCCGTGATTTTATTTGCCTTGGTCGCAGCTGCCCAACACTGGTCACTACAGATGAATTTACTGTTAACTAAGACTCCCAAGTCCTTTTCCACATCAGTGTGCTCCCATTCAATACATAATCCCAGCCTGGATTTTTCCTCCCCATGTGCATAACCTTACATTTATCAGTGTTGAACCTCATCTGCCACTTCCCAGCCCAAACCTCCAACCTATCCAGATCCATTTGTAACAGTGCACTGTCCTCTATTGTGTTGACCACTTTTGAGAGTTTAGTTTCATCTGCAAAGATTGCTACTTTACTATTCAAACCCCTCTACAAGGTCATTAATAATTATATTAAATAGAACAGGACCCAAAACTGACCCCTGTGGTACCTCACTAGTAACAGTCACCCAATCAGAATAAGTAACATTAATAACAACCCTCTGTTTCCTATCACTTACCAGTTACTTACCTACCTACACACATTCTCCCCCAGCCCAATCCTTCTCATTTTATGTACCAATCTTTTATGTGGCACCGTATCAAATGCTTTGGAAAAATCCAGATATACAACATCCAGCGATTCCCCCTGGTCCAGTCTGGAGCTCACCTCCTCATAACAGCTGATCAGGTTAGTTTGACAGGACCGATCCCTCATAAAGCCATGCTGACATGGGGTCATACATTTATTTTTATCAAGATACTCCAAAATAGCATCTCTTAGAAAACCCTCAAACAATTTATATACAACGGAGGTTAAACTAACAGGTCTATAATTCCCTGGGTCACCTTTTGACCCCTTTTTAAATATTGGCACCACATTTGCTATGCACCAGTCTTGGGGAACCTTCCCGATCATTATAAAGTCCTTGAATATAGGGGGTCTGTCTATTACATTACTTAATTCCTTTAGAACACGGTGGTGAATGCCACCTGGACCTGGCGATTTGTCTATTTTGATTTTTTGTAGGCGGCACTGTACTTCTTCCTGAGTTAGACAGGTGACTTGTAGTAGGGAGTTTACCTTATCTTGCTGTATTTCATCTGGCATTTCATTTTCCTCGGTGAATACAGTGGAGAAGAATTTGTTTAATATATTTGCTTTTTCCTGATCCCAGTCTACACTTTCATTTTTGACCTATTTGCTATTTATATAGTTAAAGAACATTTTGGTGTTAGTTTTACTCTCTTTGGCAATGAGTCTTTCAGTCTCTATTTTTGCAGGTTTTATCTGTTTTTTTACATTTTCTCTATAGCTTTTTAATGCTTCTTCACTGTCATCCTGTTTTAGTAGTTTAAATGCTTTATTTTTGTCATTTATTGCCCCCTTAACATTTGTATTCATCCATATTGGTTTTCTTTTTCCCCTGACCCTTTTATTCATAAAGGTATATACATCTTACAGTGAGAATTTAAAATATTCTTAAAAGTCTCCCATTTAGAGTCAGTATTCTTGTTTTTGAGGACATTATCCCATTTTATATTGTTTAGGGCTTCTCTGAGTTGATCAAACTTTGCCTTCCTAAAGTCAATTGTTTTTGTGGCCCCTCGTGAGATTCCCTTATTGAAGAACAAGTTATAATGTATTATATTATGATCACAATTTCCTAAATGTCCTTCTACTTGTACATGAGTTACTCTGTCAGGTCTGTTGGTTAAAATTTGTTACTCTGTCAGGTCTGTTGGTCTGTGTCAGGCCTGCACCATTTGGGACAGATAATTGTCTTTAGCTATAGTCAGAAACCTGTTTCCTTTATGAGATTCACAGGTCTCAGTCTCCCAGTTTATATCAGGATGGTTAAAGTCCCCCATTATTATCACATCATTTTGATTTGCTGCCTTGTTTATTTGCCTCAGTAATTGATCTTCTGCCTCTTCCATTATGTTTGGTGGTTTATAGCAAACCCCTATCAATTTTTTTTTTAATCTCCATATATTTCTACCCATAATGACTCCACATTATCGTCCAACCAAGTCTCTGTTATATCCACTATGTCATAATTTTCCTCAGACATTATCAACTCCAGTTCATCAGTTTTATTGGTCAGACGTCTGGCATTAGTCAACATGCAATTCAATGGTGTGTGTTTTTTTTCTCCTATGTAGCCTATTCCTGTTAACTATTCTAACCCCTCCCTCCACTCCAAAAATTAAGTAATGGACAGTGGACCTAGTCCAAAATGACACAGTGGCCTCGCTAAGTTAGCTCATGGCTATTCATGTAGCCCTTAGTCAGGTGCAGGAATTAAACTTACTAGAGGACATGCTATGTGTCACCACACTACTATGTGCAATTGAATGCATGGCCATACTGCTTCCACTATACTACTTCCTGTCCATGCAACCCATGGCCATTCTTCTATTTGTCAATAGAATGCATGGTCATACTGCTTCCAGTTTACTACTTTCCATGGAATGCATGGTCATGCTACTTCTTGTAAATGTAATGCTTGATCATACTGCTTTCTGTCAGGCCCCATGCTCCAGCTATCATTTCTGGGGGGGTGCGAGTATCATGCAGCAGCTGCGTTTTTTTGTCCCTAGGAGACAAGCAATGCCAAATACGCCATCACCTACCAATAAATTGTATCAACAGCTAATGACAAATGTATCAAGAGTAAATGACAAATTCAGGCTGGATTAGGCTAAAACGCCCATCTAAAGCTAGTCTCACAAAGGGATGAAATAATGTAAAGAAGACAGATAAGAAAGGCTTTCCAAATTTTGCACTTACTGGACCTTCCTTGATAGAGGAAAGAACCTCATCCCAAAGCTTCTGGTTAAGAGAGTCCTCCTTTATAAGCCAATCCTGTTGTTCAGTGAGCTGAAATGCTTCACCTCCTTCTTCTTCTGAACGCTTAATCACTTTGGATGGTATAACATCTTCTACGTCATCTAAAAGAAGAAAACACCCAATCAGTCCAGGGGAATATTGTGTACAGTTTCAGACACCAGTTTAGACAGACTGTGCTTACTGTAAAAGCTTTGAAACCATTAAACTGACTACCATAATGGCAATTTTATAATTAAATTGTAGTTTGGGTATTTTTTTATGAGTTATACTGTTATAAAAAAAAAAAAAAAAAAATACTTAATGCACCAGGGTGTACATTACATTTTAGGGTAAAATTAATCATTACAAAGTACAACTGGTCATGCAAAAAACAAGGGTGTGTGAATGGAAATACAAGAGTTATGGATTTTAGAAGGTGCGGAGGAAAAAACGAAAAAGCAAAAATAAAATTGGCTGTCCCCTTAAGGCCAAAATGGACTGTGTCCTTAAGGGGTTAATGATAGTCCCCCTGCTCGATTGGGCATCCATGCAACATAAATGTGAGTGTCTCCCCCACCTACTCTGTGCAGTTCTCGGGGCTATCTGCTAAAAAATGCTGCCTTAAGGTATGTTCAGACGAGCGAATCCACAGCGTATTTTACGCTGCAGATCCGCCGCTGAAGGACCGCTACATGTTCCTTTAGATGTGCCTGCTCGTAGTGACAATACACCGCAATGTGTGAATCGCTGCACGCATGAACAGTATACTCGCACATCGCGGCTGCTCTCGGCCTAGCTCATAGAGCAAGGGGAGCAGCCGCGTTGTGTGAGAGTACACCATGCAAAATACGCTGTGGAAGCACTCGTCTGAATGTACCCTTAGGCAGACTTTTATCAGTAGATTGCCAATCACACCGAGTAATGCTATGCAACAGCATAATATTATTTAGTATTACCAATTCAAGCATTGCTTATAAAAGTCCAACTAATATAAAATTATTGATCCTGTATGGTAAATGGCCTACACAAAAAACAATATCAAAGTTCAAAATAGCAGATTTTTGGTCACATCACATCCCAGAATTTTTTTTTTTTTATAAAAAGTGATCATCAAATCACATACATGCAAAAGGTGTACTGATAAATAGTACAGACCACAGAGCAAAAATAAGCCCCCATATAGCCCCATTTTCAGAAAAGTAAAGGTAAATAGGCCAAAATAGGTCAATTTTAAGTGTTTATTTTTGTAAAAAAAATATATATATTTTTAACAGTTATAAAAAATTATGTAAACTTGTCATTGTAATCGTATTGACGCACAGAATAAGGAAAACATGTCAGCTTTACCATGAAGTGTATGACGTAAATACAACCCCCCTCTTCCCCAAGTTGCTAAGTTTACTTTCAAATCTCTCCCCCAAATTATTATTTTTTTTTCTCTGTACGTTTTGTGGTAAAATTAAATGGAAGGTGTCACTACATAGTACAATTGGTTGAGCAAACAAGCACTCACGTGTCTACACATCTTGGCATTTCCAGATTGCTGCTTTCATTTGTTTGTGTTATAGATGAACTGTAACTTATTGTAGGGGAAGGGCTATTGATCCAGGGATTTATTTTGACTGACATATTAGGAAATATAAAAGACATACAAACACACACACACACACACACACACTAAATATACCATCCTCAGTAGGTCTTTTCTGGTTTCCATTGCTTTGGGTGCTGCTGTGTCTGGAGCTGGAACGGGTAGAATGGCTGTGCTGCTCTGCGTTATCCTGATTGTCCTGGTTCCCAGCACCACTTCGGGGGTTCTGATTGCTGGGACTAGCTGGACTACTTGGCTCGGATTTCACAGGCTGCTTCTTAACTTTATCTTTTTTCTCTTTGTTAGCCATGGCTTCCAAATATCCTTCCGGGAACTACAAGAAATATTAAAGTTTAGTCATTTCTACCTACAACTGTGGTGGTAAAAATGTAAACAAATTATACAAAAGTGGTTTAATTTGAAAGCATGTTTAACAAGAGGAATTGTAAATTAACATGGCAATCCTCTCTTAAAATTTTTACAGGTACCTGTGTCAATTGGCACCCCCACAAAGTAAGCATCTAGTACAGTCACAGTGCACTGTATAAGCATTCAAAAGGAGACTTCAAAAGAAAGTGTAAAAAAAACTAATATTTTCTCTTTCTTTTCTTTTTTTTTTAAAGAACACTACCCTCCTAATAAAATGTAAACCACTCCTTTCCCAGTTCTCCAATAAAAAGGCAAATGAAAATTCTTATTTTTAGTCAAACAACATCCCAAAAAATGTCATTGGCATTGATCCACCAAATAAGCATAACATGTTAGTATTACAAATGATACAGGATTTCCTTGTTTTGTTTTTATGTCAATATGAAGGACAATTTATTTATTTATTTATTTTTTTGTTTCCCAATCATTTTATCCTAAAATTAAGGATGACGTTGCAAAGTCCAATTGGTTCTGCAAAAAAACAGGCCTCCATGAATGGAAAAATAAAAGGAATTATAACTTTCAGAAGCAGAGGGGGAAAGAACTAACAAAAAATTGACTTGGGAACTAACAGAGGAATTAGAAAAGGTATTCCAACCCCCAGAAAAAAATAGAAAGTGACTCAGAGTGTTATAAAAAAAAGAAATGATACTCACCTGCCCTGATCTCCAACATTCTGACAGTGTCTACAAGTCAATGGAACAAGAAAGCAGTGGTAATCGTTGAAGACCAGGAACGGTAGCTGTGGGGGATCTGGTCAGGTAAGAATTGTTTCTTTTTTTCTATCATCCAGAGTCACTTTCTAATTTTTTTTTTAAGCAAAAACATTTTTAGACCTCAGTTTGCTTGGCTCTCCCCTTCGTTGTTCTACAGAAAGAGAGCACATACCATATTCTCATCCGATTCCTTTCGTTCTGTGTCTGTAAGGTTGTGATTATGGCCTGGAAGGTTACTTCCCCTCCTCCTATGCCCCGCTGGTTTAATCTGGTCAATAAGTATGTCCAGTTATATAGAACCTTATACATTAGTTGTAAGTACCCCAAGAAGTGTTATAAGATATAGATGCCCTGGTTGCTTTTAGGGGAGTCAGTGGTCCCTTCGGAGAGTGTGGGTTCTCCTCAGTAAATGGGAGGGCTTATAGCATATCAACGGAGAGTAGGAGGGTCTTCTGGGGTGTATGCATGCATGGTGTGTTTGTGGTTGTGGTTGCGTCGTTGTCTGCTGTTGGGCTGTTCTGCTCCAGGGGCTTTGTCTTAGGCCCATTTCCTGCTGATAGCTTCATTTTCCATATGGACACACTTGTTCTACTAATGTATTGCCTGTAACACTGTATATTTCTATGTGATTTTTTTGGACTTACGTCCTGTGTAAATTGGACACTCTTGTGGAGCTCCCTGGAGTTTTATGTGATGTTTTTTCTAGCTTTTTTTGTTTCTAAAATTATAAATACTTAAAAGAAAGAGAGACATACGACAAACCAAGGTGGGGATTGTATCTGCTTCAGAGGCTCTATTTGGGGACTGTTGCAGAACTGTCCAGTAATTTGGATGCATTCAGACCTTGATCGATTGCTAGAACGAACGGGGAGAGAAGTATGCTGCACGCTTCTCTCCCGGGTCTCTGTGTCTATGCGAACAGGACAGTCCCATAGACCTACATTATAAGACCATAAAGGCCACCTGATACAGAGCTGGAAAAGAATGTGCTCAGCATGCACTTTTCCTGGCATGTTCTACTGATTGGTCAGGATCTGACCACTCACACAAGACCGATCAAAACTTTTGAAATGTCTCTGCTGGTTTCTGTTTATTACTTTTGAAAGGATACTGTGACAGAGACTCTAAAGGGGGCCTCCATAGCAAATGTGAATTCAGCCTTATACTTAATTTTTTAGTCTGTGCACTTTTTGTAAAAGCTATACTTTGTACTTGAGCATTGTGAATTGCCATGTCCTCATTCTCTAGCTTGTGACATGGCCAAAAGGCAAATACATTTGTGTAACCTGGAAACTCATGGTCGTGGTAACTCATCAGCTCTGTTGTTGACCGCATTGACAGCTTTTGTGCCCTCAAGTCTTCATGACATAGGTGTACGTGTTGGGGCCTTTATGCATGGTAATCCAAGACAAACATTTACATCATGCAGTGACAAGGGGTTAATGGGCATATTTTTGAAATGTGTAACAAGCACACCTGTCCAGCACCACAGATTATCTGTATTATCAATAAAGAACTCCAAAAAGTGTATTATGCACCTACACTGTATGTCTCACCTGCAAAGTTAGTCCAAGCTTCTTTGAACGTTCTATGCCCTCTGCTGTCCAAGGAGCAGGTTCCATATCATCCCTCCGTAAGAGATAGCGCCACACCAGAAACCCACACTTGCCTATTTCAGGCCAGTATTTTACCACCTAAGTATAAAAGAAACATTCAACAGTGCTAATTTAGTTTCCTGGTATTTACATTTTAATGAAGTATTATTACATAAGTATATATATATATATATATATATATATATATATATATATATATATATATATATCTCAATAGAAAGCATATAAAATAAACATTGAACACAACACCATTTTTGCTGGGACCCCCCCACGATCTCCCAAACGGGCCCTGACATTGCCGCGTAGTGTCGATCTCAGTGAGGTCGATGGTACGTCCCCTCCTAAGGGTGGACATTTCAGCAAGACAATGATCCCAAACACACAAAGAAAGAAAATAAAGCTGCTAGAATGGCCTAGTCAATCACCTGACTTAAATCCCAAAGAAAATCTATGGAAAGGCCTCCAGAACCTATAAGATTTGAAGACTGTCTGTGTGGATAAATGAGCCAAAATCACATCAGAATAATGCATGTGACTTGTTTCTCCATAGAGTAGGCATCTTGAAGCTGTCAATACCAACAAAGTTTTTTTATACAAAGTATTAAATAAATGTGTTCAAAACTTTTTCCCTGAGTCATCACACATTATTACACATAACTGTAGGGAGAAAAATGGTGGTGTAGTCAATAAATATATATATATATATACACACAAAAACATACACACATAAGTGAGTACACCCCAAGTAGTTTTGTCCAACTTTGTGTTGCTACCATTATTTTCCAGCACTACTTTATCCCATTCACGACCCCTCGAATTACGATTTGTGGACACATTACTTTTTTTTTATTTATTAGGGCTTGTTTTGTGTGTGACAAATTGTACTTTTCATTGGCACACTTAATTTTATCATATAATGTATTAAGAAGCCGTAAGAAAAATTTATATGTAGGGAAAAATTGAAAAAAAATATATATATACAGTATATAGAATTGTGCACTTTGTGAGGAAATCGTTTTTTCAGAGTTCACAATACAGCAAAACGGACATGCTTACTTTATTCTATGGGTCAGTACGATTCCAAGGATACCATACTTGCATAATTTGTGTTTCTTTTTATAGTAAAAAAAAAAATGAAAAACTTGAAAAAAAAAAAATCTATTCATTGCTGTGTTCTGAATTCATTTGTTATTTTTCCACCATCAGAGCTGTGTTGGCTAAGTTTCCACTTGTTTTTTTTTCTGGCAGTTTTTAGATTTCTGCCACTGCAGTTTTTGAGCCAAAGTCAGAAGTGGATCCATAAGGGAGGAGAAGTGTAAGTCCTTCCTTTATATGTCCTATTCCTTTTGAATACACTTCTGGCTTTGGCTCAAAAAATGCTGTGGCAGTATTCCAAAAACTGCCAGAAAAAAACCAAGTGGAAACTTAGCCTTTGGGTTTATTTTTGGCACCATGAGCTGAAGCTTTTAATTGTACAATTTTTTTAATATGGCTTTTCAATCACTTTTTATAAAAAATAAATAAAAATTCAACACCATTGACCTTAATTTAACAGTTCAGACAACTGCATGTTCATACCAAATAATTTTTATTTTTGTGTTTTATATGAAAAATGGTAAATAGGGGGTATGCAAATTTTTATTAAAAGGGGTGGGGGTATATATATTTTTAAATAACTTTTTTTTTTACACTTTTTTGGCCCACCTAGGGGCCTATTATAAGCCCTAGAATGCTTACATAGATCAATGCAATGCTAATGAATTATATTGATCTATGCTATCAGCACTTGATGCTTTAACAATTGTTGATCCATGGAAGACCTGGAGGCACAGGTAAGGCCCCTGTGCTTCCCCAGCAAGCTGGAGACATGCTTGGCCAGCCTATCATACACTGCTCAAAAAAATAAAGGGAACACTTAAACAACACTATGTAACTCCAAGTCACTCACACTTCTGTGAAATCACACTGTCCACTCAGGAAGCAACACTGATTGACAATCAATTTCACATGCTGCTGTGCAAATGGGACAGACAACAGGTGGGAATTCTAGGCAATTAGCAAGACACCCCCAATAAAGGAGTGGTTCTGCAGCTGGTGACCTCAGTTCCTATGCTTCCTGGCTGACTTCTGAATGCTGGTGGCTTTCACTTTAGTGGTAGCATGAGACAGAGTCTACAACACACACAAGTGGCTCAGGTAGTGCAGCTCATCCAGGATGGCACATCAATGCAAGCTGTGGCAAGAAGGTTTGCTGTGTCTGTCAGTGTAGTGTCCAGAGCATGGAGGCACTACTAGGAGACAGGCCAGTTCATCAGGAGACATGGAGGAAGCCAAAGGAGGGCAACAACCCAGCAGCAGTTCCGCTACCTTCACCTTTGTGCAAGGAGGAGCACTGCCAGAGCCCTGCAAAATGACCTCCAGCAGGCCACAAATGTGCATGTGTCCACTCAAACGGTCAGAAACAGTCTCCATGAGGGTGGTATGAGGGCCCGACATCCCCTGGTGAGGGTTGTGCTTACAGCCAAACACCGCGTAGGACGTTTGGCCTTTGCCAGAGAACACCAAGATTGGCAAATTCGTCACTGGCGCCCTTGTGCTCTTCATAGATGAAAGCAGGTTCACACTGAGCACATGACAGATGTGACAGTCTGGAGATGCCGTGGAGAACATCCTCCAGCATAACCGGTTTGGTGGTGGGTCAGTAATGGTGTGGGGTGGCACTTCTTTGGGGGGTCGCACAGCCCTCCATGTGCTTGCCAGAGGTAGCCTGACTGCCATTAGGTACCGAGATCCTCAGACCCCATGTGAGACCATATGCTGGTGCGGTTGGCCCTGGGTTCCTCCTAATGCAAGACAATGCTAGGCCTCATGTGGCTGGAGTGTGTCAGCAGTTCCTACAAGAGGAAGGCATTGATGCTATGGACTGGCCCGCCCGTTCCCCAGACCTGAATCATATTGAGTACATCAGGGACATCATGTCTCGCTCCATCCACCAACAGACTGTCCAGGAGTTGGCGGACGCTTTAGTCCAGGTCTGGGAGAATATCCCTAAGGAGACCATCTGCCACCTCATCAGGAGCATGCCCAGGCGTTGTAGGGAGGTCATACGGGCATATGGAGGCCACACACACTACTGAGCCTCATTTTGACTTGTTTTAAGGACATTACATCAAAGTTGGATCAGCCTGTAGTGTGGTATTCCACTTTGATTTTGATTGTGACTCCATATCCAGACCTCCATGGGTTGATAAATTTGATTAACATTGATAATTTTTGTGTGATTTTGTGGTCAGCATATTAAACTATGTAAAGACGATTAGTTCATTCATTCAGATCTAGGATGTGTTATCTTAGTGTTCGCTTTATTTTTTTGAGCAGTGTATTTACCCTCAGCTTCTTTAGCAAGGTAGTAGTCGTCCTTGAGGTAGTGTTTGGGGTAGTTATGTTGCAATAATGCCCCTCCTAAGACCTCGTAGCACTAACGAGTCACATGACACCGGAAAGGGAAAATGGCTTATTTGGCCCAATTTGGACATTTTCACTCACTTTTTTTTGCCAAGGTTTAGACATTAATGGCTGTGTGTTGAGTTATTTGGAGGGCACAGCAACAATAAACACTGTTATACAGGCTGTGCATTCACTACTCTATGTGAGGGGTGTACTCTCTTGAGATACTGTGTGTATATATTTTATTATTCTTCCCCAATTTAAATTTTTTTTACATTGAAGGGGTTATCTGGCAGGTAGGGGTATTATTCAGAAGAATGCCCATTCTACTGCTGGAGTGCTGAAGTTAAGTAGAGGTTCCCCCCCCCCCCTTTTTTTTTCTAACAAAGTGGAATAGACATTCTTCCAAAAACACCCCCTCCTGATGGATAACACTTTTACAGCTGTCCCAGCAATCAGCTCGAGTAAGGCAGTTATTTCCCTGAGGTGGAAGACCTTGTAAATGCCATCGTATCTATTGCCATCTTCAGGGGCATATTTGCTGATTCTACGACCTTTCGAGCTCCGAACAACTCGGACCGGCTTTCCAGCTCTCCAGTTTTTAGACTCTGCTCCATCTTTATCATTCAGGGCTGCATCACAGTTTAGGGCCAATGCCCTATAGGAATATACAAGCAAAAAAGCACATTGTTAAAAACTTCACTACATTCTAAACAACTTAACACAACCTGTTAACACTATAGTAACAAGTAACCTGTAAAAGGGTTAAAATATGCCCTAAAACTAGGGAAACTATGTCTTGAAATAAGAACCCTTTTTTAATTCCACAAAACTATAGTTTATGATATAATGTTATAGCCTACATAAAAAAATATTAAAGGACATCTGCAGCCAAAACAACTTATCACCTATCCACAGGATAGGGGATAAGTATTTGATCACGGGTGGCCGACTGCTGGGACCCCCTGCGATCTCCCAAACGGGCCCCGACATTGCTGCTCTGTGAGAGCAGCTAATGCGGTACACCCCCTCCCCATACAGCTCTATGGGAGAGGCGGGGAGGTACAAACACTGCCTCCCCGCCTCTCCCATAAAACTACATGGAGGAGGCGTGTTGGCCGCAGCATCATGCAGCGGCCAGCACGCCTTCTGCACGGGAGAGCCATGGCCCCGTGCAGGAGATCGCGGGGGTCCCAGCGGTCGGACGCCCCGCGATCAAACACTTATCCCCCCTGTGGATAGGGGATATGTTATCGCTGCAGATGTCCTTTAAATAAAAATACTTTTTATATGCCACACCTACAATTTTTTCAGTAAGATGAAGGTTATCTCCCTGCTCTGCTCACTTCAGGCCTTCCTGAACTCAGCAGTGGCAGTTGAACCATGTGAGAGGTGGAGACAGGGGCCAGAAATCTACAGCATTTACAGAGGAAGAGAGATCTCCAGAAACAATGACCACTAGAAGGTACTACATCAATTAATTTATTATATGCACACTTGTTTTCTATAAGCACAGAATGAGTGGATTTCTTGTGGACTAGCATCCTATACTATGGGCATGGTATGCTCCAGTACAGCCCATGTGATAAACAGTGAGGGGGGGGGGGGGGGGGGGGGAGAAAGGAGCAAGTTGTCCGGCTCCTAAAGGAACACCCCCAGTCTCCAGCAAAACTACAGGGAGAGTAAGCAAGCCCTATAGAGAAAATAAGGTATTTTACATAAAAAAAAAACATGCATATTAATGTGCAGAATGGTTTAAACGCTAATTACTACACCAGCTGGAACATTTTTGGACATTTTACAACTAATCACAGTATCGCTTCAACTATACCACCTCCAAGGTGGTCTAGACTGAGCACACAGTATAAGATGCGCCTGATTTTCAATCAGTCACTGTTAAAAATCTGTTGCAATCTTAAACTGTCTAGACTAAGCAAAACTAAGCAAGTTTTAATTATGCCCCTTAGTGTGATTAAAGGGGTTTTCCGGCTTTATACATCTTATCCCCTATCCAAAGGGTAGGGGATAAGATGTAAGATCACAGGGGTCCCGCCCCTGGGAACCCCCGTGATCTCAGTGCAGCCCCCGGTATTCTGTGCTGGGTACTGCCTCCGAGACAGGGACGTGACGTCACAGCCACACCCCTAGTGAAGTCACGCCACACCCCCTCCATTCATGTCTATGGAAGGGGGCATGATGACCATCACGCCCCCTCCCATATACATGAATGGAGGGGGCATGGCGTGACATCAGTAGGGGCGTGGCCATGGCTTCAAGTCCCCGTCTCCGAGTCAGAATGCCGGGGGCTGCACCAAGATCGCGGGGGTCCCCAGCGGCGGGACCCCTGTGATCATACATATTATTCCCTAGCATTTGGATAGATGTAGATAATCTGCCAAATGCCTACAATGGTATGCACAAATCTATTCCATTGTTGGCCATCTGTACAAGTAACAATGAAATGATTATCATGCTAATAGTACATTGGACATATCGATTCTGATTCACTACAAGCCTCACATCGGAGGAAAGATTATGCAGATAGTAAACAGGGGCGTCAGGGGCTTGATTTAGTTAACCAAATAGCATTAAGTCTATGGCTACATGGCAACTCTGCTACATTAGGCAAGCCAAATCAACAGTGGGAAATCTGCTTGCTGTTTTTTTCTTGTCCAATCTAACATACCATGAGGCAGTGAAGCAGAGTTTCAGAATGCTGCAATACTTTAGTTATAAAAGTGTATATATACATATGAGTTGCTATCTAGCTCATGTCTTGCTTAAATTATTTGAGATGAATATAAATGTGTGCTAACATGTCAAGAGTTTAGACTGGTATTCTATTACATATTTGGTTGAAGTTTGCAAGACTTGGGCTCTAAAGTCTTGGACTTTATTTCTTAGATTAACGGCCATAGGCTCTCACCTGCTCCCAAAGAAATTATTCTCACTATGCTACCTGGACGAGTGAGAGACTTAAAACTGGGGCTTTATTTCTCGCTGCGGTTTGTAGAGTCTGTGGTGTCTCCTAGGATTACAGACTGGTCCCGAGAGATCCTCTTTATTCATAGCATAGAGGAATATATGGCAGTGGCTCGCTCTGTTCCTGAGACACACTATGCTCACTGGCAACCATGGACAGATTTTCTCTTGTCCCTAGAGTATCGTAACTTTACTGTGACATTGCAGATAGCTGTATTTTTTTTTATAATTATGCATTCCCATTTGAGCATATTGCTTGGCTTTATTTGTCTTATGCTTTGGTTGTATTACTCAATTAACTGTTCCTGCTTCCTCTTTTGGAATTCTACATCTGATGTTTCCTTTTCCTTTTTCTTTATGTACCCCTATGATGCTTAATAAAGGTTATTTCATATAAAATAAAGTTTAGATTGTTCAGGATCCCAGTGTAAATACCCCCTCTGATCATTAGATATAAGCGGGTGAAGCGCATGGCAGAACGCTTCACAACTCTGCAATCAGTGCAGGAGATGGGTTCCATAGAGTATTATGGAGCCAGACTCCTGCAATCAGCTGGTTTGCGTACTGACCTGGAGAGTGAAGTGTGCTGCCAGGCACTTTACCTAGCTATATTTATGATTGTAGAGGGTCTCAGCACTGATACCCAGACTGATCAAAACATTACACATGCAACATGTCTGTGTGACATATCAAAAGTTTAATTAAATGACAGTAAGACAAAGAAAAATTATGGCTACCTTTTTAACAAGTGCAATTTGATAATGTTGACCCTTAACCAAGAATGGTGGTGAGCCCATGCCATAAACACCCGGTGCTAGCATCCTTTGTAAACTTACCTCAAAAACACAGCATTTTTCTCATTTTAATTCCTCTCTGAATTTTGTAAAGTGAAACTATTGCACAGCAAACAAAAAATACACACAGAAAAAATGATCACCTCTTGTTATAACATACAAAGAAATGAATAATCCCATAGTAAAATGATACAGTAGAATGTCCCAATAGCGGACACTCACAGGGAATGAAAAAGTGTCCACAATTGGGATATGTCCCCTATTGGGAAAAAAGGCTTAAACATCTTTCTAAATTATGGAATACTGTTCTGTACTCACTCTAGAGGGTAATTACCTACATAACATGATAAAAAGCTAAATATAAATAATTTTGCACTGTAATAAGGCTTTAAAAAAAATCTCAACAATATAATCAATTAGGAAAAGTAATGCCAAATCATTCATGCCAAATCATTTCCCCGCAATGCCAAATCTTTCCCTTATTCCCTCATCCCCTGTTCTTCTTACTTCTTGCCTGGCCAGCAGGCAGTGACGAGTGACGCTCCTCTGTGCTTCACTCAATGAGGGCAACGGCGGCTGCCAGCAGTGACGAGTGACCCTCCATACGTCACTCGTCATTTCCGTCAGCTGCCACTGCCCTAAGTAAGTGAGGCGCAGAGGAGCGTCACTCATCACTTCGGACAGCCGCCGCTGCCCACGGCCGTCATTGTCCTCACTGAGTGAAGCGCAGAGGAGCGTCACTCATCACTGCCAGGTAAGAAGTAAAAAGAACAGGGGGATGAGGGACTGGAGGAATGATTTGGCATGGGGGGGGGGATAATTTGGCATGGGGGAGAATGATTTGGCATGGAGGGGGATGATTTGGCATGGAGGGGGATGATTTGGCATGGAGGGGGATGATTTGGCATGGAGGGGGATGATTTGGCATGGAGGGGGATGATTTGGCATGGAGGGGGATGATTTGGCATGGGGCGGATGATTTGGCATGGGGCGGATGATTTGGCATGGGGCGGATGATTTGGCATGGGGCGGATGATTTGGCATGGGGCGGATGATTTGGCATGGGGCGGATGATTTGGCATGGGGCGGATGATTTGGCATGGGGCGGATGATTTGGCATGGGGCGGATGATTTGGCATGGGGCGGATGATTTGGCATGGGGCGGATGATTTGGCATGGGGCGGATGATTTGGCATGGGGCGGATGATTTGGCATGGGGCGGATGATTTGGCATGGGGCGGATGATTTGGCATGGGGCGGATGATTTGGCATGGGGCGGATGATTTGGCATGGGGCGGATGATTTGGCATGGGGCAGCCCTGTGTACAAGGTAGGGCAGAACATGAGCCTGGTTGTCCCCTGTTGGGTGTGTTTTGTCCCCTATTCGGTGTATTATGTCCCCTATTGGGAGTGTTTTGTCCCCTATTGTCCCCTTTTGGGTGTGTCCACGACCGCTATTGGCAATGTACCCTATTCGGAGGGTGCAAATACATTAAGTCCTATGGGACTCTGCTAGGGAATTAAAAACTGTCCTCTATTGGGAGGTGTTCACTAAGGGAGATTTCACTGTATAACGTTAAAATGATTAACCCAGGTGAACAACTAGTAAAGAATAACAAACCATTACATTCTCCGTCAAGGCTGCATGCTCCACGATTACAGGCTTTAAAGAATCTAGCAATATTAAATAAGATGATCTGTCAGTATTATACTGTACTGTAAGTGGACATCATTCACTCTTGTGCTGCTATGAAATAATAAAAGCTTCACAAGGAAAGTATGGTAAACACTACACATTTTATCCATATCATTTAGAAAACAGTGTTGCTATAAAATAGAATTCTAGTTTGGAGGTTCACAGGGCACATGGAAAAAATACAGTTGTGTAAATACGCCATATAGTAAGTTAAAACAATAGCTTAAAGGCTATGGACACCTCTGAAAAGCATTTTTTCTTTTTTTTCTTTGTACAAATTATAATGCAAAAACACATTTTCTCCATATATCTTCAAAAAATGTTGCTTACTTATGCTTGTACAGTTTCTACAATGTGCTGTATAAGCTACACAATCTCGCTATACACCGTCTATATAATTCTCTTCAGCAGACTGTTCTATCCTTTCTTTCGAGCTTTCCCCCTCTGCTGAGTTGGTTTATAACCCCCCTTCTGCTGTTATTTGAAGCACAGAAAGTCTGTCAGAAGACTGAGTAGCAGCTAAATTATATGACATTTCTCATGAAGTTTATGTAGAAAGTTGCTTGATTTTGCATATAAGAAACAAATCAACAATAGGGCAATATAAACAGTTACTATATGTAAAGGCTATGGACACCTTTGCACTGAGGGAGCTATGGAATAATTGGAACTAAATAACACATGAATTGATATTTAAGCGTATAAATATTACCTGTTCATATGAGTCAACGTCTGATCAAACGAGTGCTCTCCAATCCTTTTGTTGCCAGAAAGATCTCTCCCACCACTTCCTGTGTAAGTAAACTCATCCCCTCGGTCCTTAAATTAAGAAAGCATTATTTTGCTGAAGAAGATTTGGAAGGCCAATAATAATTCAAGACAATTCAGAAATGTGAAACACGCACCACTTCATCCTCAAATCCACCAGCTAGTACCAGAGAGTATGCACCATCATTGCTGCGCCCATGAATTCCACCGACATGCGGGCGATGCACTCCTGCTTCACTGACCTAAAAGTACAAGCAAAAGCAGAAGCTTTATAAAGAAGAAGTCCAGTGCTAATACATTTATCCCCTATCCTGCAGAGAATGTTTGTTCACGGGGGTCCTGTACGGGGGCCTCTACTGCTGTGTGTGAGATTTATCATGTATTAAGGATACAATTCTGTTGTACCAAAGAATACATAATGGATTCATTTTATAGTCACATTCAGTACACTGCAGAAACTTCTGTAACTGTCCCATACATATAAATCTGGTTTGCAAAATTACATGTCTATACTGCAAAAACCACCATATTTAAGCTTTGTCCACCAAAATTCACAAGCCCATGCTTCACGTTTCTAGATTCAGGGGAAAATGCTAAATACAAAAGGGGAGGCATACTAAGCCCAGAATTTTATACAGCAGTCTTTACTTAACTCTTGCTGACTTTGGATTCAGCAGATAATAAATTCCACTGCAGTTACTGCCTGTGCACCGCCTAGAGAAATCTACGCTAGCCCCAAGCTAGTTGCTGCTGGGCTGTGGAGGCTCTGCTCGTTTTTACACTATTTTTTTTTTTTTTAAGTGGCAAGGGTAACATAAAATTAGCTTTTTTTTTTCAACTGGCAAAATCTGGCATAAACATATTGTTCTATGTTGCATCCTTGGGACAGGTGTTCCAAAAATAAACAACCTTAATTGATTTAATAAAGGTTTCTTTATACTGTGTTCACACAATGTGGCTAATTAGCAGTACCTTAGCTAATTATTGCATGCAATTTTGTTGCAAATGCTGCACGTTACCACGATTATGCAAATACTGCTACTCGCAGTAAATGCATAATTTTTTTCTGGACTGCGGTAGTTCACACCAAAAAGTATGCGGTTATTAGTTGCGGTACCGCTTATTAGCTGCAGATCATTCATTGTTTGTATGACAAACTGATTCTTGTAATCTTGCAAAAGTGGATGAAGCTAGAATTGGTAACCTATGCAGGGATGTGGAATTCCTATCACCCGATACCCGGGACATGCAGTCCTGGGAGCTGGGCAGGTGAATTTTTCCAGCCCTAGGCCCTGCTTCGGATAGCAGGGCCAGAACTGACAAGCACGGCGGCGCTCAGCAGTCTGTATGGAGCAGCCCCCAACTCCTGCCTGCTCCATACTCTGTAGCCCTCAGCTGTTCTTTGTAGCTGGGGGCTGCCGCTAATAGCTAGCATGCGGCGATCGCCGCGGCTGGCTATTAACCCTTTAGATCGCCGTCAAAGCTGACAGCGGCGTGTAAAGGAAAATGTGAATGCTCCCTGATGGGCTAGTGGGGTGGATGACCCCCAACAACGCCCCCCCCCCCCCCCCCCACAGCACGATATTTGAGGGCTGACAAGGGCCTTGTAGTTTATCCTTCAACTATTTTATATTATCTTTCAATTATATTAATGGATATGTGACATTTGTTTAGTTTCCATGAAATAATTTATATATTTTTTTAATGTCAAACTATCCATGAGATTTTTTTTTTTTAGCATTAATAGCCATATTCTATCTATTTATTAAATTTTTGTTACTTAGGGTAAAAGTGACAGATTGGCTTGTTAGATCTAGTGGGTTATCAATTTTTAGCAAACCTTTCAATATTTATTGTTTTGTTTATGCAGTTAAGCAGAGCTTTTCAATTTAATTGCCAATAAGTGTATAAATGACACAATGAGGCAAGAATGCTGGTGCAATTTGCAATTTAACACATTTTAGACACTTTTTCCACCTTGTCCCTGACAACTGTGTAATAGAGAAAGGAAAGGTGCTTGGAGTGTGATACCATGCACCAGAATAGCTCCAAAGGTTTGCCACAAAATTCTGGTGCAAATTAAACTAACTAATATGTAAATTAGAACAGTCAGGTCTATAGATAGGCACTACATTTTTCAAACAGCCTGAGCCTCTTTGATAAATCTGTTGCATTCTTAGACAGTGTAAAGAATTAGATAGTTTTAGTAAATCTGCCATAAAAAGTTTTCATGGTGTTCTTTTATGGCATGGCATAACATGGCATGATATATACAGAGAGTTATACAAAGATTTCCTGCATGGATGGATAAAACAGATTTAGCAAATAGAGCTCCCTGAAATAATCTCCAATACTGATGTGAACAAGGCATTAGCTTTGATATTTACCTCCCATTGATCACCAATCAGAATCAAGTAAAAAAAAAAAAGATTAGTTGGGACATGTCACATGTAAATGTGCTACATTACACACCTTACTGCAATGCCAACTTTATTTTCTTAAGCAACAACAGCAAAATGATTTTTACAACAAATGTCCACCAATTTAGGAGAATATGGCTGCCTGATCCGGCAGGCGAATTTGAAAACCGCCTGCTGCCCTATTCCTGCTGTACCTGTGCCGAATCCAATTCATTTCAATGAGCCGGATGGTGTCAGCTAGTGACTCCGGACAGGTCATTTTTGGACCGCATCTGTTTTTGTTGCTGAACTAAAAACCATGGTCTGCTGCAGGTTCAGTACAGCAACAAAAATAGACACTGTCCAAATTGACTCACCAGGATTAATGCAGCCTTACATTAATCCCACTCAGCAACCCCTGCAAATACTTGTGAATAGCTAGAATTGAGACAAGGTATGAGAGTGTATTAGAAAGTTATAAGCTATCCCCATTTCAGCCTTTGGGCTTTTTGGGAATATATTAAAGTAAATTTTATACAGTGCAAAAAGGGTGTTGTAATATACTATTATTACCACTGGTGCAGGGAGGTTAATATTAATGGATCTACTAGAAACCACAGAGCTCATGCTGATAGGAGAAACTTTTACATTTATCTGTCAAGCTCTCCTACATTCATATGAACTCCATCTTCTAAAAGTTATCCCACTTTCCTTTAATTACATCCTTGGCTGCTTCAGGCAGGATTTCAGATTTTACTTTACAGACATTTTATTGGAACTCTGATACAGCGTAAATTGTTTGAGTAAATTTTTCATTATAAAATGATCCTGCTTTCTTGCAAAAAACACTCACATAGTACTAACATCTGAAACTACATGATAGTATGTACTAAGAAAGAAGCAAATTGGTTTATTTAAATGACTAGCTTCTTCATATTGATTTTCCTATATTTCTCCTAAATTCACTGAAAGCAAATCACAAATCTGGCACCTAGATTCAGCAGATTTTAAGATTTAGGCATTGTCCACATGGGCAATGTGGACATTGCCCGAACAGTGGAGCACCGGCAGAACGTGCTGACACTAGGACTGCTCAAAAATGCGCGTAATGGATTTCCGTGCGGAATGGAACTGTAATGGATGTGTGTGGGGACTTCGCAGAAAGAATAGACATGTATATTAGATATAGACTTCAGAATCTGGATTTCCGCAGCAGAAACATCTGCTGTGAAAATCACGCTATGTGCACAGCATAGCAAAATCCCATTGTTATCAAATTCCATTGTGTGAACATAGAGTATTTGTATGAACGCTGTTTTTTTTTTTTTTTAAACATATCTGCCATGCTCGTTTTGCACTGTTGTTGTTTGTCACTATGCATAGGGAAATATTTGTACCAATTTGAAAAATGTATATAAAGAATTATAAAACATAAATAATTGGCCTGTGCAAAATGGCGTTTACAGGGCTTCTCTTTGGAACAGACTCCCTTTATATCATGGCATCTGACCGATAGCATAATAATGTTGCACTGAAAGGTGTATTGATTAAACGATCTATTATCTGCATAGTGTAACCCACAAAGCAAGTACCTGAACTCTAAACTTCCACAATGCACCCACAGGAACGCCTGGGATTGGGCCATAATGATTTGATGGGACAATTGTACATTCTTTAGTACGACCAACACAAGCCATTCCCTTTAAAGAAAAAAAAAAAAGAGAGTTAGCATAGGCTGGCTACCTTAGTAAATTTACAATAAATATTTTCTACTAGTTGTTTACTTGATACCCTTTTTATTAAGGGTCCCCAACCAGTGGCCAGGGAGCCACATGTGGTATTAAAGCCCAGTTATGTGGGTCACCACATGATGTTTAAGTTAGGACCATTTTACTGCATAAAACATGACAAGATTGCAGATCAAACCTAACCCTGCAAATTGCCAATTTAAATGGGCACTGTCATATTCAAAAACTTTTTATGAGTTGTACATCTTGGCAAAACATTACATTTTGTTATGAAATATCTTAGAAAGGTTATTTTCTTGCTCTCTCTTTTCTGATAGGACAGGAGAGAGCACCGAGGAGTACCATCAGACAGGAGAGAGCACAGATGTGTACTATCAGACAGGAGAGAGCAGTGAGGAGTACTATCAGACAGGAGAGAGCAGTGAGGAGTACTATCAGACAGGAGAGAGCAGTGAGGAGTACTATCAGACAGGAGAGAGCACAGAGGAGTACTATCAGACAGGAGAGAGCACAGAGGAGTACTATCAGACAGGAGAGAGCACAGAGGAGTCCTATCAGACAGGAGAGAGCACAGAGGAGTCCTATCAGACAGGAGAGAGCAGAGGAGTGCTATCAGACAGGAGAGAGCACAGAGGAGTGCTATCAGACAGAGAGCACAGATGAGTGCTATCAGACAGGAGAGCACAGAGGAGTACTATCAGACAGGAGAGAGCACAGAGGAGTACTATCAGACAGGAGAGAGCACAGAGGAGTAAAAAAAACATTATGTAGGCTCACACGATTACAAAAATACCCAAATTATCTCCCTAAGGACGCAGCCCATTTTGACCTTAAAGAGTACCTGTCACCAAACTTAACTTTTAATATATTGTTCATTATGTAATTATAAGACACTTTGCTATTTAATTGCTGTTAAAATTGTCAGCCTTTTTATGTTTTTAATGTGATTGAAAAAATGGCCACAAGGTCACTCTGTTCCCTGCCGCAAGTCAAACAGTTAGTTTGGTCTCCTCCTGGTCTGGCAGGAGACCAAACTCAGGAAGTGCGTGCAGGGCATGGCGAGGCACAGCTCTCGCAGGCTTCAGTGAAGTAGTGCCTGCTGGGGAACGCTCACTTTCTCCCGCTGAAAGCTCACATAATGTGAGGAAGGGTAAAGGTATGATACAGAGCTTTTTAAAGCTTGGAATTTTTTTTTTTTTTAAGGGCAGAAGGGGTGTTAGGAGAAGTTAGGGAATATAATCTAATTTAGTTTAGAAAATATGGTTTGAAGACAGGTACTCATTAAGCACCAGGCCATTTTTTGCAAATATGACCTGTGTCACTTTATGCATTAATAACTCTGAGATGCTTTTACTTATCATTCTGATTCGGAGAATGTTTTTTTGTAACATATTCTACTTTAAGATAGTGGTAAATTTTTGTTTATATTTGCATCATTTCTTTGTGGAAAATTCCAAATTTTACATGAACATTTGGAAAATGTAGCATTTTTCTAAACTTTTGTAAACTACATTTTTGAAACTCTCTGCTTGTAAGGAAAATGGACATGCCAAATAAATGATACATAATTATACATTGATTCACATATATAGGTGTACATTATGTTTGCCTCATAAAGATAACATGTTTTTCCTTTTTGAAGACATGAGAGCTTCAAAGTTTGACGTTCTGAAATTTTCAGAGACCAGTTAAATGGGCACTGTCACCAAACATTTTTTTTTTTATATATTTTGTAGTACTCATGTACTACAACATATCTCTAATATAGATCTATTATTATTTTTCTTCATTAAACTAGTTTATTTTACATTTGAAAACCGGCCACTAGGGACTCCCTCCTTGTGGCCGGCTGCAGGCTGGCGTGACGTCACGCATGAATTCGGACCGATGCCGGCCAGACATCGGTCCTAATTCATTCAGCCTACGCTCGCTCCCTGCCTGTCAATCAGACAGGGGGGAGCGAGCGCTGAGCGCGCATTGGCTCCCTGGCCTCACCCACCTCCCGGCATATACGCGGCGCTGCTGCTGGACGCAGCACTTGGGTATGTCTGTCTTGGGAATGGAGAGGGGGAGGGGGGGGGGGGGGGGGGAGTAGTTGGTAGCACCAGGGCAAGCTGGGTAGCGCCAGGGCAAGCTGAGAGTTATAGTGGTGAAACAGCTGGAGACACCCTGTGTAGATGAACTAAGGGCAGAAGTCGGCCCCCCCAGCAGGCATCAGTGAAGCTGTGCCTGCTGGGGAAGTCTGCCTGGTAGTGAGCACACTACGAGGCAGACAAAAAGGCATTTTTTATATAGTAAAAAAAAAGAAAAAAAGCAGGGAAGGGGTTAGAGAGAGATGAGCAATAGGTAGGGACAGAAAAAATAAAAAATAAAAAGATAGTGGGAGCTACACTTTAAGGGTATGTTCACACTGAGGAATTGGGGCGGAAATCACGCTGAAGATTTCCACCCCAAAACAGTTTTTTTTCCCGCTCAGAATTAGCGGAGAAATACAGGTTGGAGAGTGGGCGTAATATATGTATTTTACTCCTCTTTTTTTTTATGCGGAAATTCCGCACGAATTCCGCATGGAAATGCTTCTGACTGAAAAAAAATATATATAATAACATTGATCTCTATGGGAGAACAACGCTTATTCTGCCTGAAAGAAAGAACATGTTCTTCCTTCAAGCGGAACATACTTCCTCGTCAGAATTCTGCTTGAGGAAATTCCTCAGTGTGAACTGAGGGGCAGAAATTCTGCACAGCTCTATGGGGTTTTCACTGCTGAATGATTTGGAGAGGAAAAAGCGAGCAGAATTACTCGTGGAAATTCCTCTCCAATTCCTCAGTGTGAACATACACTAAGTTTGAAGTGGATTTGAGGGGCCTTTCTGTAAGAAATCCACCATAAATGACCCCATTATAGAAACTGCACCCCTTAAAGTATTTAAAATGATATTCAGAAAGTGTGTTAACTCTTTAGGTGTTTCACAGGAATAGCAGCCATGTGGAGGAGAAAATTGAAATTCAATTTTGTTACCAACATGTTATTGTAGCCCCATTTTTTCATTTTTACAGGTGCAGTACATAAATACCTCATACGTGGATGTAAATTGCTCTGCCGATACACTACAGGGCTCAGAAGGGAATGAGCGACATTGGGCTTTTGGAGAGAGAAATTTGCTGAAATGGTTTTTGGAGGGCATGTTGCATTTAGGAAGCCCCCATGGTGGAGAGAGAATTTGACTGGTTTGAAGTCAGAGGCCATGTGCGTTTATAAAGCCCCCAATGATGCCAGACCAGTTGTCCCCCACCAGCCCCCCACATGTGACCCCATTTTGGAAACTACACCCCTCAAGGAATGTAACAAGTGGTGCAGTGAGCATTTAAACCCCACTGGTGTTGATTTTTGGAACAGTGAAAATAAAAAATGTAAATCTCATTTTCATGGACCACGGTTACAAAAATCTTTCAGACCCCTGTGGGGTGTAAATGCCCACTGCATCCCTTATTACATTCCTTGAGGGATCTAGTTTTCAAAATGGGGTCACAAGTGGGTGTTTTTTTTTTTTCTGTTTATGTCTGAAACGCTGCAACTGCATCAGCCACCCCTGTGCAAATCACTAATTTAGGCCTCAAATGTATATGATGCTCTCTCCGTCCTGATGTTATGTGCCCAAAAATTGCTTTGCGCCCACATGTGGGGTAAATCCACACTCAGGAGAAATTGTGTCATGAATTTTGAGGGGCTTTTGCTCTTTTTACCCCTCATAAAAAAGAAAGTTGGGGCTACACTAGCATGTTAGTGTAAAAAAAAATAATAATAATAATTTACACTAACATGCACGGTATTGCCCCCTACATTTAATTTTCACAAGGGGTAAAAAGGAGAAAAGGAACCCCAAAACTAGTAACGCACTTTCTCCCGAGTACGGAAATACCCTATATGTGGAAGCAAAGTGATCTGTGAGTGCATAACAGGGCTCAGGAAGGAAAGAGCACCATGTACATTTGAGGCCTAAATTAGTGATTTGTACAGGGGTGGCTGATAGTTGCAACGGTTCTGACATAAACACACACACAAAAAAAAAGCACAAATGTGACCCCATTTTGGAAACTACACCGCTCAAGGAATGTAACAAGAGGTACAACTCCCAACATGTTCTTTGGCTGTTCGTGCATGCTGGGAGTTGTAATTATGCAAAAGCTAGTGGCACTTTCATCAAAAAGTGAGCTACTAGCTGTTGCATAAACTACAACTCCCAGCATGCATGGAAGGCCAAAGGGCATTCTGGGAGTTGTAGTTATGTGCCTCCAGCTGTTGCATAACTACAACTCCCAGCAGCCATCCCAGCCCAATCACAGCGTCTGGAGACGCGGTGATCATGGGACACCGCCCCGTAAATGTATGGCCTTGTGCGCTAAAATACTCTTAGCAGCATCATACATTTACGGCGCATGTCTTTAAAGGGGTTATATAGGTTTTATTTTGTTTTATTTCTTTTATAAGCGTTTGTATGAAAATCAGCATGTTTAAAATTGTCCTCTTCTATCTTTTTTATTTTTCGGTATGCGAGGATGTGTGAGGGGTCATTTTTTGCCATTGCATAGCATTTATGAGTGTTATTGTTGCTCCATTACTTCAGCCTGCCATGGCTGTCTGGAGTATAGGAGCACCGATCAGACGGTGAGGAGGCAGGTAAGGGCCCTCCCGCTGTCCTCTCAGCTGATCGGGACATTGTGTTTTGTTTTTTAAATAGTTTTTTGGAAAAGTAAAAAAACATCGGCAATACACATCAGAAAAGAAGTAAGGCAACAGTATGTACAGTGTACAATATATCAAATAAAGAGATGGGTCAGAATTGCACAAAATATCACAGATAACAGGGTACATCAATAATCGACATGCGTACAGGTACAACAATCCTGAAGGGGTATAGACGAAAAATATGAAATAATCGAAAACTAAAAGGGAAAACAAACACCGCAATAAAAAAACAAAAAACATAACACGCATAACCGTCACATACTGCAAGAGTCACACCAGGGTAAATAAAAAGGACGTTCACACTTAGGTCTGTGCAGTTGAGTCTCAGTCAATGCCCTAATATCAAGGAGGGAGTTACACCATGGGCCCCATACAGAGACTTGCGTAAGAAAACACGAGTATGGTAAGGCCAGGGGCGTAGAGGGAGGCGCTGGGTCAACCAGAGTCGCCAGAAGGGCACGTACTTCCGTCCAGTAGGACAAAACATACGGACAGGTCTAAGGACGCAAAGGCCAAATCACCCACGAGCACCACCCCCACCTAATATTGTCAGAAGTTGATTTGCCAGGCATAAAGCCCCTTTGATCCGGGTGTATTAGGGAAATAATTGCACAATTCAACCTCCATGCTAGTACTTTAGTGAGAAGTTTATTGTGCGATTAGCCATATGAGTCTATAAGACCAACAGTCAAGGGGGTCCTTATCCGGTTTGAGAATAACGACTATAGTAGCATAATAGAATGAGGGAGGCAAAACCCCATCTCAGAAGGCAGCTAACGTCGTATCTTTCAAAATGGGCAATAAGACTTTAGAGTAATGAAAATATACCTCTAGTGGAAAACCATCAGGCCCAGAGGCCTTACCCCTGGCCATACCCGCCATCGCCTCCTGAAGTTCAAGTAAGGAGATTGGCGAGTTCAGCCCATCTCTAAAGTCAGACAAGTTGGGGAATGTAATAGTATCTAGGTATGAGGACAGGTGCTCGGGAGTGTAGCGGACCAGCAAGGAGTACAAATCCTCGTAGAAAGCCAAGAAACGGCCTGCGATATGAACGTTGTGGGATACTGTGTTTTCACCACGGTGGTCTCAATCAGCTCTGCTGAGCTGCCAGGATTTTTTTCCCCCCCCTCACATTTTTGCCGCTGCAATCAACTTTGATTGTGGCATCTAAGGTGTTATTGCCTTGCATCCTTAAGGAGTTAAAAAATTAGAAGGCTTAAATACATTACACATGTTGTCTGGACTGAAATATTGTACTAACCCATTTTAATAGGTCTAATATAAATAAACTCTGGTTGGTTATTAAGCTATTGGGTATATAATATTAATGTGGGCATGTGTTTTGAACGGGGTACAAAATTACAATCTATTTAATCCCCTGGCTATGGAAATAATAGCTTTATCTAAATCTACTTGCTGTAGCCATGGACTTAAGAATACAAAGCAGGTTGTTTATAGCAAACCTTTGGACTTTGAAACTTTTGATTAAAGAAATCTCAAAGCAATATCCAAAAAATGGTTGTCGTTTTCATCTATTTATTGGAAGAAACTTTTTCAAAAACAGAAAAATTTAAAGTACTTTGTTCCAGTACACAAAGTTTCATGGATGATACATAGGTAATTCAAGTATCCAATGAAATATATATAGAAGAGGAACTATTCTATATAACTAAGATTGTGAGATGGCATGTCAAAAACTTTTTTTTGTAGAAAAGAATAGTCACTGTAGAGAAGCAAGAAAGAGGAAAGACCAAAATGAATACTAAATAAAAAGTATATATCCCTCAAATGGAAAAAATATTTTGAGGCCACTCATCAAAAGATAAAGTATGTAATTTTTACCATTTAATAGTTGAGGAACATTTTAGGGTTAGTTTTATTCTCTTTGGAAATTAATCTGTCTCTATTTTTGCTGCTTATATCTGGTTTTTTTTTTTAACATATTTTTTTCATACAGCTTTTTAATGCTCCTTTATTGCCTTCCTGTTTTAGTAGCTTATTTTTTTTGTCATTTATTGCCCCCTTTACATTTTTCATTCATGCGCATTGGTTTTTCTCGTTTCTGACTTTATTCCTATAAAGTATGTACCTCTCAAAGTAAGAATTCCAGATTTAAAAAAAAAATCTAGTACCTTTTTGAGAAGGCGTATCTGACCACAACTAGGGGCATAAATCGATGCTGTTATTTTTTTATATTATTAATAGCACAAACCAGCCACTCAGGTCTAAACAAACATACAAAAGGTTGAAATGCAACATAATTCCGAACTGTAATCAAGATCCCTGTAGCTTTATGGTGTGCCTGGTATATATGGGTAAACTGAACAAAGATTCCTTGACTCGAAAGGAATCTTTTTGTACAATATGGCCCAGATATATCAAACTGTGTGGAAGAAAAAATTGAGTGATTTCCCCACAGCAGCCAATCACAGCTCAGCATTAACTTTACCAGAGCCCACAGGAAAGCCCATTTTTAGATGGTATTTAGGCCATTAATATTATACTTCTAAATAATCATCCACCAAGATGCGAACAACAGACTGCATGATTGCACTGTATCAGGAGACCAGTGGGGTAACCCCATTTGTATGGTACCTTCTCTCCTCGCATCGCTAGTGTCACAGGGTTCAGTTGTTTTCAAAAGTTGCAAAAAGTTTGCCGACAGATCCATAAAGAGAGAAATCATATTATATTGATGAGGAAGGAGGTCCAAGTTGCGGGTTCGGGTCATTAAAGCTCCCTTGACGTGAAAATGATGGATCCTTGACCTTGTTCCAGCGCACCTTGTCAGAGAGATGTCTAGGCATAGATATTGTGTGGGTCCTGTTCATAAATTAATCCTCTAAAGAGCAGACTACCAAGAAAGTCTGGATATATTCTTGTAGATATGCATTAAGGTTTTTGTAAGAGATCAAAAAATCCTCACTTGAAGCAGTGACAGGCAGGAAAGCAGTCACTAGCACAGCTGAGTCCCCTGAAAAGCATAGCCACGGTCTCTGGTTAACAGGCCTGAAGGAGGCCAGTGAAGATGGCTCAGAAAGAGCAAAGTTCTATGGGTGTGTAGGAGAACGAGTGCCTGGAGCTCCCACCAGAACAGCTTCTAGAGATTCTGCTGCAGAAGGAAGCAGGGAACTGCTCCTTCTGCTAGGCGATGCACCCGATTTGCGGAGAGAAAAGATATGTCAGCATTCATGTGTCGTGAAAGCCAGAGAAGAGGTAGTGGCACTCATGAAACAATCGCTCACCCAAGCACAGGTAAAACTCAATTTCTTCCTCGTGCGGGCGTCTTCCCTCATTGTCTAGATGAGATGATGGTCAGGCAAGTTGAGGGGGCTTTACAGTTGCTGGGCTTGGGAGCTGCAGGACTATGCAGCCACCCTGCTTAGCTGCCAAGCCACTGCCCCTCAAGAAATTACTTTCATTTGTTACTAATGTTACAATGAATGATCATATCAGACACAGTATAATAATATAGATGAAATATGGGAAACATATTAAACTATTTAGGCCTACAAACAGGCAATTCACATACTGTATATCATATGGAAATAAGAACAGGATATGTAAATTTAACAAACAGAATTTACAAAGTATGCCCTTGTTTTCCCCAAACCAGTTAAATCCTTTTAAATATGTAATATGAAAAGTGAATAAATGTGTCAAGTAAAGAGGATGAGGTTAAAGTGTACCTTGCCCCAGTCTCTTTGGCTCTCTGTGCTGGCTGATGGCATCTTTGCCTTCTTTTTACTTTGCTTCAGTTTTTCTCCAGCATTCACTACCTCGGTCGCATCATTTTTGCAGGAAGGACAATACCTAAAAGAATTGTTCAGTGAGGAATAAAGAAACAGGATAACATGGCTCAGGTAGACAAGCTATTTTAACTATGTTCCATCAAACATAAATAAAAAGGATTTTGCACTAACATATTTGTTCACCAGTGAAAAGTAAGCCATGCAAAGCATTAGCTGCTTTTGACATTGCTCCTCCTTCCCCAGTCTGAAGCTTTTCCTTGCTTCCATTCTACTCCGTATGTGAGGTTCATTCATATGTCACCTAAACATTACCAGGTATTATATCATTATTTACTTCTAAAATAAATCTTGGGCATTCATATAAAAATACAAGACTGCTGAGCCCACTTTTAAATCCACTTACAAAATGGCACCCTTTTACTCAACAAAAACAAAGCTAAAAACAGAGGTTACAAATGGTTTTATATTTTGCTAACTAGGCTGTGAAATGTGTTATCCCCCCTAGCTGCAAAAATAGGAGCTTTTAGCAAACAAACTTTTGCACACACTATGCTCTTTATAACCTATTCCAAGGATAAACAATACAGTGGTGTAATAATCCTTTAACCCCTTAAGGACCACAGGTTTTTTTCATTTCTGCACTTTGGTGTTTTCCTCTTCACCTATCAAAATCATAACACTTAAAATTTTCCACCTACAGACCCATATGAAGGTTTTTTTTTAGCGCCACCAATTTTAGTTTGTAATGACATCAATAATTTCACCACAAAATCTACGTTGAAACCAGAAAAAAAAAATTGTGGGGCTAAATAAAAAAAAAACTGCGTTTTATAACTTTTGGGGGCTTCCGATTCTACGAAGGGCACTTTTTTCTAATAATTTCCGCTTCTGACCCCTATAACTTTTTTTATTTTCCGTGTATGGGGATGTGTGAGGGCTCATTATTTGCGCCATGATCTGAAGTTTTTATCGGTACCATTTTAGTTTTTATGGGACTTTTTGATCGGTTTTTATAAATTTTTGTTAGGGTATACAAAGTGACCAAAAATATGCAATTTTGGACTTTTTCACATATACGCCATCAACCGTGCGGTTTAATTAATGTTATATTTTTATAGTTCGGACATTTACGCACGCGGCGATACCACATATACTTATTATTATGTTTATATATTTTTTTATATGGAATTTGTGAAAAGGGGGAGATTTAACCCCTTAAGGACATAGTGTTTTTGCACTTTCGTTTTTTTCCTCCTTACCTTTTAAAAATCATAACCCTTTCAATTTTGCACCAAAAAATCCATATGATGGCTTATTTTTGCGCCACCAATTGTACTTTGTAATGATCTACAGCGAAACGGAAAATCTATGGCGAAACAGGAAAAAAAATCATTGTGCGACACCATGGAAGAAAAAAAACGCTATTTTGTAAGTTTTGGGGGCTTCTGTTTCTATGCAGTCCATTTTTTATTAAAAATGACATCTTTATTCTGTAGGTCCATACAATTAAAATGATAAACTACTTATATAGGTTTGATTTTTTATTACTTAGGGAAAAATTATAACTACATGCAGGAAAATGTATACGTTTAAAATTGTCCTCTTCTGACCCCTGTAACTTTTTTTTATTGTTCCATGTACAGGGCGGTATGAGGTCTCATTTTTTGCGCCGTGAAGTTTTTAGCGGTACCATTTTTGTTTTGATCGGACTTTTTGATAGCTTTTATTCATCTTTTTATGTTATAAAAATTTAGCAAAAATAGGCTATATTATACACCATTGACCGTGCGGTTTAATTAACAATATATTTTTATAGTTCAGACATTTACGCACGCAGCGATACCACATATGTTTATTTTTATTTACACAGTTATTTTTTTATGGGAAAAGGGGGGCGATTCAAACTTTTATTAGGGAAGGGTTTAAATTACCTTTATTAACTTTTTCTGTTCACTTTTTTTGTGCAGTGTTATAGCTCCCATAGGGGGCTATAACACTGCATACACTGATCTTTTACACAGATCACTGCAAAGCCATAGCTTTGCATTGATCAGTGTTATCGGCAGTTTATTGCTCAAGCCTGGATTTCAGGCTTGCAGCAATCAATCACCTTTCGGAGGTAAGGCCTCCTCCTGCTGCGCCCTAGCTGTTCGGGACATCGTGATTTTATCACAATTTCCCGGTCAGCCCGACTGAGCTGCAAAGATGCTTTTACTTTCACTTTTAGGCGCGGCGATCAACTTTGATCGCCGCGTCTAAAGAGTTAATGCCGGACATCTGCCGGAACGGCGATGTCTGGCATTAGCCACGGGTCCTGGCTGCTGATAGCAGCCGGGACCGCGCGGGTATGAAGCGAGCTCAGCTCCTGAGCTCGCTTCATAACCCTCCCGCGCCGCAGCGCCGTATAAACCCAGTGGTTCTGTGGAAAACTTTTTTTTTTTTAATGACCTGGTGCCAGAAAGTTAAACAGATTTGTAAATGACTTCTATTTAAAAATCTCAATTCTTTCAGTACTTATTAGCAGCTGTATGCTACATATGAAAAACTTTTCTTTTTTAATTTCTTTTTTGTCTTGTCCACAGTGCTCTCTGCTGACACCTCTGTCCGTGTCAGGAACTGTCCAGAGCAGCATAGGTTTGCTATGGGGACAGTTTAGAAGCAAATCCCCATAGCAAACCTCTTCTACTCTGTGCAGTTCCCGAGACAAGCAGAGATGTCAGCAGACAGCACTGTTGCCAGACAGAAAACAACAATTCAACTTCAGCAGCTGATAATTATTGAAAGGATTAAGATTTTTAATAGAAGTAATTTACAAATCTGTTTAACTTTCTGGAGCCAGTTGATATAAAAAAAAAAGTTTTTTCCTGCAATACCCCTTTAACTTTCTGGCACAAGTTGATTTAAAAAAAAAATAATGTTTTCCATTGGAGTACTCCTTTAAACTTTTAATAAGGAAGAGGTTAAAGGGGCACTACTGTGGAAAACGTTTATTTATTTATTTATTTATTTTTAAATCAACTGGTGCCAGAAAGTTAAACAGATGTGTAAATCACTTCTATAAAAAAATCTTAATCCTTCCAGTACTTTTTAGGGGCTGTATACTAAAGAGAAATCCACAAAAAGGAAATGCATTTCTGTGATGTGCTTCTCTGGACAGTTCCTAAAATGGACAGCAGAGGTCAGCAGAGAGCACTGTGGTCAGGACATCACAGGAAATGCATTTCTTTTTTTTTATTTCTCTTTAGTATACAGCCCCTAAAAAGTACTGGAAGGATTAAGATTTTTTAATAGAAGTGATTTACAAATCTGTTTAACTTTCTGGCACCAGCTGATTTAGAAAAAAAAAGTTTTCCACGGTAGTACCCCTTTAACCCCTTAAGGACCAATACAAATAAACCTGTACGCCCCTGAAAGACCAGGCCTGTTTTTTCAAATTGGGGATGTCTGTCTTTATTAGAGAATAACTCTGGTAACGTTTTGCCAATCACGATAATTCTGACATTGTTTTTTTGTCACAAGTTGTCCTTCATGTACATAGTAAAAGTAAGCCGATATCATTTGTAGTTTTTTTTTACAATGCAAAAAATCATTTTTACAAAACATTATGATTTTTTGCTATTTTAACACTAATAGATTGCATATTTTTATACTTACTGACCAAATAGTTTATGAAACTTATACTTTCAGATGTCTACTTTATTTTGACGTCATTTTTTTGTTTTTAATTAACATTTTAAATTAGTTAGAAGCCTAACAATTTAACTTGAAATTTTGAAAATTTTAAAATCTTTTTTTGTGTGCTATGCAAGGTTTGCAGAAATTAAAAGGTAGTAGAACATAGGAACACCCCCCCCAAATGACCCCATTTTAAAAACTAGACCCCTCAAGGTATTCGCTAAGGGGTACAGTGAGTATTTTAACACCATAGTTTTTTGGCAGGAATTATTACAAAGTCAGTGTTAAAAACTCGAAATTTGCAATTTTTCACAAATGCATCATTTGGGGGGCATATTTTTTGTACATCACTTCTGATATTGAAAGAAATGCACCCTATATTTTATTTAGCTGTTTGTCCCATGTTCGGAAATACCCCCGCTTTGGCCATATATGGTTCCTTGGCCGCGTGGTAGGACTCAGAAGGAGAGGAGCGCCATTTGGCTTTCAGGGCAGAACAGTGCCCCCACCCCCACAAGTGACCCCATTTATATACCGCACCCCTACAAGTTATTGGCTGGACCAGGGACCACTCTGATTGGTCCTTGGTCGGCTGGCAGTATAACGCGTCTGTCTGTGACAGTTAAGGCTCCTGATGGATATATCCGCCATGTTGTGGGAATAAGCACCCGCTCATGGCGAATATATCCATTACTGCTGCGGCTGGGTAGCTCAGTGTGTCCGCTCATGACTGCTGGCGGGAAATCCGCTGCTATGAGTGGACACACAAAGCTACCCAGCCGCAGCAGGGAGCTCATTACCGTGACTGCTGCATAATGTGTAGGATCACATGGTGGACATGCGCAGCATATTACATGCTGCGGATGTCCGCCAATGCGATCCTACACATTATGCTTTTTTTTTTTTATTAGATTCATTTAATAAATGTATTTTTAATATTTACGGTATTCATTTATTTATTTATTTTTTACACTTATTACATTTTTATTTATTTTCACACTTTTTAATGCTTTGGAATACTTAGTATTCCAAAGCATTGCAGTTATATGCTGCCTGCCAGTTTTCACTAGCAGGCAGCATATTAGGACGTGCCTCTGGCACGTCCTTTCAGGCAATACCCAGGGCAGACCTGGGGGTCTTTGTAGGACCCCCGGCTGCCCAGATATACAGCAGCACCCCGCGATGCTCCGGGGTGCTGCAGGAGAGACAAAGGGAGCCCCCTCCCTCTGTCAGAACTCCTTACAGCGAGCGGTCACTTCTGACCGCGGCTGTAAGGGTTAAACTGTCGGGAGTGAAGTTCACTTCACTCCCGGCAGTGCGGCAGGTCACGGCCAGCCGCGGCCACACACAGCACCCCACGATGCGGGGTGCTGCAGAGGAGGCATAGGGAGCCCCCTCCCTCTGTCATAACACTTACAGCCCGCGGTCACTTCCGACCGCGGCTGTAAAGGGTTAAAACTGCCGGGACCGAAGTTTACTTCGGTCCTGGCAGTGCAGCAGGGTCCCGGCTGTGTGATACAGCCGAGTCCCTGCCACGATCTTGTGGGTGCACTGGGCAGCACCCAAGAGAATAATGGACGAGTATAGACGTCCAGATGCGGGAACAGCAGCCAACCTGGACGTCTATACTCGTCCGTGGTCGTTATCGGGTTAATGTGTTTTTTTTTTTTAAACTTTTATTAAACTTTTTTTTTTTGTACACTTTATTAGTCCCCTTAGGGGACTTTTAGGAGGAATCATCAGATGCCTCATACAGATCAACAGAGTTCCATAGAACTCTATTGATCTGTGTGCTCTGCACTCAATTGATAAAGCCTGGTCCTGCCAGGCTTTATCAATCCGAGAGCCAGGACCAGTGGAGGAACAGAGGTAAACCCTCCGGCTACCTCAGCAGTGGATCGCCACCACCAGGGAGTGTTTAAATGTGCATTTAGACGCTTCTGTCAGCGGCAATCTAAAGGGTTAATAGCCAGCTTCGGTGATCGCCGCATGTCGGCTATTAACACCGGCCCTCAGCTACAAGAATCAGCTGGGGGCCGGCGGGTATAGCGCGGGCTCAAGTCGAGAGCCCGTGCCATACATGGTCGTTAACAGGCAAGATTTAAAATTTCTTAAAAAGAAGAAACAAACATACCAGTCTTCATCTTCAGGTATCTTGGAAAGTGGGGGATTTAGGCAGTAGATGTGGTAAGCCATGTTGCATTCATCACATAAAAGCTGCATGTGTGCATCCTGCTTTCCACCACATAAATAACATGAGCAGAACCGGCATTCAGCATTAGGGTCTGCTTTGCAATGTTTACATTCAGGACCACTCTTCCCTGTAATAAACAAATTAATAAATAAATAAATAAATAAGTAAACCTATTTCTGCTGTTCAGACATTTCTAACTTTTCTCAATGTGTCATACAGTGATCACTACATTACAATCTGTAAGACAAATAAGGTATTAGACAGGAAATCACAGTTGTGCCCTAAATGCAGCAAAGCCAAACATCAAACTAGCAACCAAAATTCAAAGTAGTAAGTAAGTCACATCTACTGGATGTGGATTAGATGCTTAAAGGGGTACTCCGGTGGTTAAGATTTTTGGCTATATATCATCTTCTTTTAATGTTCATGTTTTTTTGCAATTGACATGTATTATATGTTTGTGTAGCATGTGTCTTTTTTTTCTTACCTGTTTGTGGGCCAGGAACTTCTGTAGTCCTGTGTTGGATTTCTTACTGTCGTCCACAGCATCGGCCATGTTAGGATTAGGCTGTGGACAACGCGTCAGGGCTTTTTTTTTTCTTTGTTCTTTCAGAGCCCGGAGGACGTAAGTCTGCATGAGAGAAAGAAGCCACGCCCCTCATCTCTCCCTCCTGGAGGACGCAGATCTGCATGAGAAAAAGAAGCCATGCCCCCTCATCTCCCCCTCCAGGTGGTCGCAGGTGCGCATGAGAGAAAGAAGCCACACCCCCTCATCTCCCCCTACCGGAGGATGCAGGCCTGCATGAGAGAAAGAAGCTAGAGCAGGGGGAGAGAGGACGTACACAGCTCCTCATCTCCCCTCCCCCTGCTCTGTCTTCTGAGGACGCAGGTCTGCCATGAAAGAAGACAGAGGAGATAAGTTATCTGAAGGAGAGGATAACAAAGTGCACAGGCTGGGGATGTATAGACTGCAGGGGAAAAAATCTCTGACTGGTGATGATGTCTATGTGTGAACGGGGGGGGGGGGAAGACTCTTGAATGACACATGCTGGGAGTTGTAGTCCCTGTTATGTTTGTCTACCAGTGTGCCTCCAGCTGTTGCAAAACTAAAACTCCCAGCATGTCCTGACAGCCTTTGGGCATGCTGAGAGTTGTAGTTTTGCAACAGCTGGAGGCACACTGGTTGGGAAACACTGTCCTAGCCTATTCAGCATACACATCATGTTACACCAGTTTTTCCAAACCAGTGTGCCTCCAGCTGTTGTAAAACTACAACTCCCAGCATGCCCTGACAGCCTTTGGGCATGCTGGGAGTTGAAGTTTTGCAACAGCTGGAGGCATACTGGTTGGGAAACACTGTTCTAGCCAATTCAGTATATTATAAACAAAGTGCATTGTTTCCCAACCAGGGTGTCTTCAGCTGTATCAAAACTACAACTCCCAGCATGCCGGACAGCTTTTGGCTGTCCGGGCATGCTGGGAGCAGTAGGAGGCACCCTGGTTGGGAAACACTGGTGTGGTGAACTACAACCCCCAGGAGACTACAGAGGCAGCATGCTGGTGTTATACCAAAGACTGAAGACTCCTGAATGACACATGCTGGGAGTTGTAGTCCCTTTTGTGTGTGTATGCCAGTGTATCCCAACCAAGGCTGATTATATTAGTGTACTGTGTATAAGGGGGCTGACCCGGGAAAATAGTAGGGTGGGTAAAGGGCGGAACAAACAAAAAACAGGAGCTGCCCCAAACCAGCAAGGCATGTGGCATGCTGGGATTTGTAGTTTTCAGCACAGCAAGAAACAGGAAATAGAAGCAAAGATAGGAAAACAAAGTGGGGGATAAAAAGACAACAAAGAACGGAAATAGAGTTGCCTAAACAACAAGAATAGAAATGAAACAAAACAAATAGGGTAAGTTAAAAACGGAAAAACACGTTGGCCACCGGAGTACCCCTTTAATTCACTCAATAAGACAGCTGGTGAGATCTATAACATTACTTCATTATTCTAAAATCACTCCTTCCATGAGAAAAAAAGGCCCGTAAACTACTGTTCACCACCTGTAAGACCTTGTTCACATGAGGGTTGAAGCTTCAATGAGCTTTATTCACTGAATCCGTTTCTAACAAGATTTAGATCTGATATGCTCATTTTACACTGCTGAAAAAACACCTAATACTCATTTATCAGCTTACTTTTAAACTCTCCATCTCCAGATGATAGCGGATATGCTCCAGGCTTCTCTATCTTGTAAATCTCATCAGGAAAAACAACCTTACAATCATTGATTGCATCATCAGGACCACTGCAACATACAGATGAATATATAAATCTATTAGACTACTACAATGCAAGCTCAAAAACAAGTTATGCATAATAAAAATTTAAAATTACAACTACATCTTAAAAAAGTTGAACGATTTTTAATCAAGATCCTCCACTACTTATAATGTAACATTACATCAACTTATCATGGTTTAAAACATTTTCTAACCTACAATTTAAAGGGGTACTCCGGTGAAATTTATTTATTTATTTTTTTAAATCAACTGGTGCCAGAAAGTTAAACAGATTTGTAAATTACTTCTATTAAAAAATCTTAATCCTTTCAGTACTTATTAGCTGCTGGATACTACTGAGGAAATTATTTTCTTTTTGGAACACAGTGCTCTCTGCTGACATCACGAGCATATTGCTCTCTGCTGACATCTCTGTCCATTTTAGGAACTATCCAGAGCAGCATATGTTTTCTATGGGGATTTTCTCCTACTCTGGACAGTTCTTAAAATGGACAGAGATGTCAGCAGAGAGCACTGTGCTCGTGATTCAGCAGAGAGCTCTGTGTTCCAAACGGAAAATAATTTCCTCTGTAGTATTCAGCAGCTAATAAGTAGTGGAAGGATTAAGATTTTTTAATAGAAGTAATTTACAAAGCTGTTTAACTTTCTGGCACCAGTTGATTTAAAAAAAATCCCCCTTAAGTACCCCCTTAAGTTGCTAATTTCTATTTCTTCTACTTCTGTTTTATTACCACTACCACTAGTGAGTGGATTGTGGTAAGTTTTGACTGTGATTTGTATATGTTAAAAGGTATTCCTGTCTAAGCAATTTATGGTATGTTGCAAGGATGTATGGATCTGATAGTAGGGGCAGCCACCACGAGAACATCCATTCTAATTTTGCTGCAAAGCCGGGCAGTGTACGCCATAGACATGTGGAAAGCCAGAGGTGAGTGAATGGCTCTCTCCTGCCCAAAAGGGAATACCATGCTGATCAAAATTTGAAATGCTAAAAGTAGGGAACAGGCCAATATGATAGATGACTTGAAGATTTCTATTATATTACCGTATATACTCAAGTATAAGCTGAGTTTTTCAGCACGATTTTTCGTGCTGAAAACACCCCCCTCGGCTTATATTCGCGTGAACTCTCCGCCTGTTAATCCCTTTTCAGTGGTCTTCAACCTGCAAAACTACAACTCCCAGCATCAGCTGTCCAGGCATGCTGGGAGTTGTAGTTTTGAAACATCTGGATGTCTGCAGGTTGAAGACCACTGCGGCCTTCGTCATCATCCAGACCCCCTTTAGTTTTCAACTCACCTCACCTCGGTGGGAAGGAAGGGTGAGCTGGTCCGGGCCATCTATGCTGCAGGGACCGCCCGGTGGGGAGGGTTAGTCGTTCCGGGCTGTTCATCTTCACGGGGAGGCCCTCTTCTCCGCTCCGGGCCGGCCCCGGACTAGTGACATTGCCTTGACGACGAACGCACAGGAACGTTCCTGTGCGTCGTCGTCAAGGCAACGTCACTAGTCCGGGGCCGGGCCCCGAGCAGAGAAGAGGACCTCTCGGTGAAGATGGACAGCCCGGAACGACTAACCCTCCCCACCAGACGGTCCCTGCAGCATAGATGGCCCGAACCAGCTCAACCTTCCTTCCCACCGAGGGGAGGTGAGTAGAAAACTAAAGGGGGGGGGGGGCTGGATGATGACGAAGGCCACAGTGGTCCTCAACCTGCGGACCTCCAGATGTTTCAAAACTACAACTCCCAGCTCCCAAAACTACAACTCCCCCGGGGAGGGGGGAGATGATGAAGAGGTGGATGATGACGGGGGTGTTAATGACGGGGGTCTGGATGATGACGGGGGGGATGATGTATTTCACACCCTAGGCTTATAGTCGAGTCAATAACTTTTCCTGGGTTTTTGGGGTAAAATTAGGGGCCTCGGCTTATATTCGGGTCGGCTTATACTCGAGTATATATGGTAATTCATTTGCAAATAGGGGAACAATGCCTACAGCCATGTTTAGGACACAAAAAATTACAGCATAAAATTAGAACAGTGTACCATACCCCAATATTAAGAAAACCGGTTGATGCATAAGCCATGTTCCATTTATTATATCAAGTGCTGGAGAAGTCTGTAGTATATTTCCACATAGACAAGCTAAAACATATTATTACTGTGTTGTGTCAATAAAACAACTTAAATATCTACTTATTAACAAAGTTTACGACAAAATCTCACCAATAAGTCCAATAGAGATACAGATACTTCAAGGTCTCCACACCAATAGCATACAAACTAATCTCCAACTATACTATATCTGGAAGCTCATCAAACAAAGTTATTCCCAGATCAAATAATGAACAAAATCTTAAAGCCTCCACCGATTCCCCCAACAATATGGGATCATCAGGAGATCATATACTGTGGTAGTACTACAGGCCACAGTAATCATATACACTGGTAGATGTTGTGACACCAATAACAAACCAGTATAATAAATATGTTCAGATAATAAAAAGGGAAATAATAGCATTCTGATTTGTATGAGCCACTTACCTGTAAACGTGATGAGGAGAGCGGACACATTTACTTTAATTTAAAAATCTTAATCCTTCCAGTACGTATCAGCTGCTGTATACTACAGAGGACGTTGTGTAGTTCTTTCCAATCTGACCACAGTGCTCTCTGCTGACACCTTTGTCCGTGTCAGAAACTGTTTATAGTACAAGCAAATCCCCATAGAAAACCTCTCCTGCTCTGGACAGTTCTTTACACAGACAGAGGTGGCAGCAGAGAGCACTGTGGTCACACTGAAAAGAATTACATGTTATCTGCTGCATACAGCAAATAAGAATTACTGAAAAAATTTAGATTTTTCAATAGAAGAAATTTACAAATCTGTATAGCTTTCCGGCACCAATTGATTTGAAAACTTTTTTTCCTCCGTAGTACCCCTTTAAAGGGGTTATCCAGGAAAAAAAACTTTTTTTTATATATATCAACTGGCTCCAGAAAGTTAAACAGATTTGTAAAATTAATTCTATTAAAAAATCAGTACTTATGAGCTTCTGAAGTTAAGGTTGTTCTTTTCTGTCTAAGTGCTCTCTGATGACACGTGTCTGGGGAAACACCCAGTTTAGAAGCAAATCCCCATAGCAAACCTATTCTAAACTGGGCGGTTCCCGAGACACGTGTCATCAGGAGCACTTAGACAGAAAAGAACAACCTTAACTTCAGAAGCTCATAAGTACTGAAAGGATTAAGATTTTTTAATAGAAGTAATTTACAAATCTGTTTAACTTTCTGGAGCCAGTTGATATATATAAAAAAAAGTTTTTTCCTGGAATACCCCTTTAAGCTTTAAGTAAAAACATCAACGTGAGGTAAACAGATGTAAATAGACAAATACAATTATTATTTGGTACTCCTATACTGCAACCAGTAAAACAAGAAATCCGTATTCACGTATTGAATCTGCCCATTAACAATTATGACCATATCCTGAACGAAATCCAATGAAAGGACAAAGGATTTAAACAACCACCACATCCACGTGGCATGAACAAATTCAACACTCACCGGAAACTAAGAGGAAAAAAATCTTACAGAAACAGCCTGCAGGGATGCTAACTATGCAATGTATGTAATGTGTAAGAGTGTACAACCCTGCCTTTGGGGACAGCAAATTAAAACAGATAACTTAATACATGCCTCTACTAGCCATCTCACAGAAGTGTCTTCTATCAATGGTGTTTATCAAAACTACATCAGACTTTGTCTTTTAAAGGTTATCACATCAAGCCATCTCAGTCAATTTACATTTTCTGGCAGACTGACAAGGTTTTGTCATTTCAGCTGCTGCCATCTTCATCCATCCTTTGTCCAGAAGAGGACAACTAATGACAACTAATGACTAATGAGACATGCTCAGCTACAAGAAGAGCACCAAACAGGTAACATAGGCCTGTTCCTTTAACATCTAGTAGAGCTCATGCGTGCACTACTATGAAGCGGCCAACAATAGTAAGAGAACAGCAAGGTCAGCTGCACTTTACTAGCACATATACAATTTAAAAAGCAAACACAGCTTTGATTATTTACATATGGCTTAAGCTTTGTTATCTGTTGGTCAACAATAAAAATAAATAAAAAACTTGTGTAAATGTGCATAGTATTTAGCGCCTTTAAACACAGAACAATGCCAATAATAGTTTCTAGTGTTAGCCACTACCACGAAACGGAATGTGCATGAGCACCAAATTTACTAAATGGTTGCATGGCATGTGATACGATGAATATGGTGCTAGAGCACATTTTTTGAAAATTACACTTTAGTGCACCACTTTGCATGGTTCCTTCTATGCTATTTGTTAACCCATTGTGACAATAGGTGTGACTTTTTACTAATTCTGTCCACAGCTAGTTTTGTAAGCCAGGTCAGGGCTGATGTAGATTTGAGACAAATTTATGGTTTTGACTTAAATGGGCACTGTCAAATTTATTTATTTTTTTTGCATATGATAAAGCAGGTACAATATGATTTATAATTTACTCACTGGCACTGTCATTAAATCTTTTTTTGCATATGATATAGCAGGTACAATAAGATGTATAATTTACTCACTGGCACTGTCATTAAATCATTTTTTTTTTTTTTTTGCACATGATATAGCAGGTACAATAAGATTTATAATATACTCACTATAAAAATGTCTTTTTATGTCACTTTCATGGCCTTATAAATCTGACCACTAGGGGTCTTCCTTCTGGCACAGACTACATCCCGTCTCCTCAAAAGCACAGATTTTGGTCTCCTGCTGGACTGGCAGGAGACCAAACTGAGGAAGTGCGGTCTGGCCATAGGCAGTGAATTGCACTCGCTCTCTGTTTCATACACAGGCAGAGAGCGAGTGCTATTCACTGCCTATGGCCAGACCGCACTTCCTGAATTTGGTCTTCTGCCAGATTGATTAGGCCATAAAAATATATATATATTTTTTTACAGGGAGTAAATTACAAATCTTATTTTACCTGCTGTATCAATGCAAAAAAAATTAATATTAATAACAGTGCACATTTTACCACTTGACACCTCTATGTAGAATAAAGGTTGGATCTCCCGGCTGTCAGGGGAGCAGAGAGCAATGCCACCCGCTCCCCCAGCTAATAACTCCCGGATCACAGCGGGTCTGAACAACATGTCAAAAGTTGTTTTTCAGGACATTAACATTTAACAGTACCACTTTAAGCCTGCTGTTAGGGTATGATGGAATATTTCTATTGTAGATATTAAAGGAGAAATGTGGCGCAACATTTTTAAGTCCCCCTGTGCAAAAAAAAAAAAAAAAAAACTGCAAAAACTAAAATAAAGAAAACAAACTAACTAACTTATCTTTCTACGCTCCCCTGTTGCGTCGATATCGGCGTCCCGGTCCTCCGGCGCTGCTCGGCTTCCTGCTTCTTAGGCTTAGGAATGTCACACTGCGGTCAGCATCTCGCCGGCCACAGCAATGTACCACCTTGGCCGGTGATATGCTCTGGCACTGTCATGTAAGGAGCCCGGACAGCAGGGAGAAGGCGGGCCCAAGCTCCTTACATGACAATGCGCTCAGCCTATCACCGGCCGAGGCTGGACATCGCTGCAACCGGCGATACACTGACTGCTGTGTGACGTTCCGAGCCTAAGAAGCAGGGAGCCAAGCAGTGCCGGGGGACCAGGATGCCGATATCGGCACAACAGGGGAACATAGGAAGGTGAGTTAAAGTTAGTTTTTTTTTGTTTTTGCAGCCTGGGCACAGGGGAACTTAAAAGTTATGCACCGCATTTCTCCTTTAAATAGGAGTCCCTTAATAGAATTGAAAAAGAAAAAAAAAGGAAAACAGAGTACTAAAAACAAAGGCAACAGGACAACATATTTTGTTAGAGTTCAGCGGTTTGCCATGAGCTTGACAGGACAGGGAGGGGAGAGTGACTCGGGTGTCAAGTGATGCAGTGGCACTTAAGCAGTTCAGATCCACCTTTTTGACATTTGAGCCAGAGAAGAAAAACCATCATTTTATAAGTTATGGCAAAACCATTAACATAATGTTTGATTGTGTTGTTCTGCCACCTTTCTGACTGTGTCTGGTCAGTGGCAACCATAATCAGAGTAAAAAGTAAATGGAGTGGGGGATAACAAAATTACTTCTGAATTCATGCCACAAAAATGTGATATAAACTCCACAGTAATTTTTAATTTTGTAATTTTTTTTACTCCTAAACAACAATGAACAATAAATACAAAATTTAAAGTAAAACAAGACCTCATAACATGATCATGGCTATAAAAAATGTAAAAAAAAAGTACTGCTGAAATATAGACCTAGAAAATAGAGTTACATTTACCTGGTCGTTCATGAAAACTTTGCAGACGGATACTGCCAAGTTTTCCAAAGAATTCTCATTCTGGCTAGGACTTATAGCAACCACCAAAATTATGCCACTTTCCAAAATAATTAATTAAAGGGGCTGTGCAGTGAAAAGTAACTTATTCCCCTATTCACAGGATAAATGTCAGATTGCAGGGGGTCCGACCACTGGGCCAATGCAAATTCCCCACCTCCCCTGGCTCTCTGAGAGGAGCACGTAACGACACGTGCTCCATTCATTTTTAAGCGCCCTTCCCCTGGATTTGACACATTTGACAGAGCGTTTTTTGCACATCTGACCACTGTCACTTTAAACATTAATAACTCTGGAATGCTTTTAGTTATCATTCGGATTCCGAGATTGTTTTTTCGTGACATATTCTACTTTAACATAGCGGTAAAATTTTATGGTAACTTGCATCATTTCTTGGTGAAAAATCCCAAAATTTGATGAAAAATTAGAAAAATTTGCATTTTTCTAACTTTGAAGCTCTCTGCTTGTAAGGAAAATGGATATTCCAAATTAAAAAAATTTTGATTCACATATACAATATGTCTACTTTATGTTTGCATCATAAAATTGACGTGTTTTTACTTTTGGAAGACACTAGAGGGCTTCAAAGTTCAGCAGCAATTTTTCACAAAATTTTCAAACTTACTATTTTTCAGGGACCAGTTCAGGTTTGAAGTGGATTTGAAGGGTCTTCATATTAGAAATACCCCACAAATGACCCCATTATAAAAACTGCACCCCCCAAAGTATTCAAAATGACATTCAGTCAGTGTTTTAACCCTTTAGGTGTTTCACAGGAATAGCAGCAAAGTGAAGGAGAAAATTCACAATCTTCATTTTTTACACTCGCATGTTCTTGTAGACCCAATTTTTTTATTTTTACAAGGGGTAAAAGGAGAAAATGTATACTTCTATTTGTAGCCCTATTTCTCTCGAGTAAGGACATACCTCATATGTCTATGTAAAGTGTTCGGCGGGCGCAGTAGAGGGCTCAGAAGTGAAGGAGCGACAAGGGGATTTTGGAGAGTATGTTTTTCTGAAATGGTTTTTGGGGGGCATGTTGCATTTAGGAAGCCCCTATGGTGCCAGAACAGCAAAAAAAAAAAACACATGCCATACCATTTTGGAAACTAGACCCCTTGAGGAACGTAACAAGGAATTAAGTGAGCCTTTATACCCATCAGGTGTTTCACGACTTTTGCATATGTAAAAAAAAATTATATATTTTTCACTAAAATGTGTGTTTCCCCCCCCAAATTTCACATTTTTGCAAGGGTTAATAGCAGAAAAGACCCCCCAAAATTTGTAACCCCATCTCTTCTGAGTATGGAGGTACCCCATAAGTTGACCTGAAGTGCACTACGGGTGAACTACAATGCTCAGAAGAGAAGGAGTCATATTTGGCTTTTTGAGAGCAAATTTTGCTCGGGGGGCATGCTGCATTTAGGAAGCCCCTATGGTGCCAGAACAGCAAAAAAAAAACACATGGCATACCATTTTGGAAAATAGACCCCTTGAGGAATGTAACAAGGAATAAAGCGAGCCTTAATACCCCACATGGGTTTCACGACTTTTGCATATGTAAAAAAAAATTATTATTTTTTCACTAAATTGTGTGTTTCCCCCCAAATTTCACATTTTTGCAAGGGTTAATAGCAGAAAAGACCCCCCAAAATTTGTAACCCCATTTCTTCTGAGTATGGAAATACCCCATGTGTGGACGTCAAGTGCTCTGCTGGCGCACTACAATGCTCAGAAGAGAAGGAGCGCCATTGAGCTTTTGGGAAAAAATTTTTTGGAATGGAAGTCAGGGGCCATGTGCGTTTACAAAGCCCCCCGTGGTGCCAGAACAGTGGAACTCCCCCCCATGTGACCCTATTTTGGAAACTACACCCCTCACAGAATTTAATAAGGGGTGCAGTGAGTATTTACACCCCACTGGCGTTTGACAGATCTTTGGAACAGTGGGCTGTGCAAATGAAAAATAAAATTTTTCATTTTCACGGACCACTGTTCCAAAAATCTGTCAGACATCTGTGGGGCGTAAATGCTCACTGTACCCCTTATTACATTCCCTGAGGGGTGTAGTTTCCAAAATGGGGTCACATGTGGGTATTTTTTTGGGGGGGTTTATGTCAGAACCGCTGTAAAATCAGCCACCCCTGTGCAAATCACCATTTAGACCTCAAATGTACATAGTGCGCTCTCACTCCTGAGCCTTGTTGTGTGCCCGCAGAGCATTTTACGCTAACATATGGGGTATTTCTATACTCAGGAGAAATTGCGTTACAAATTTTGGGGGTCTTTTTTTCCTTTTACCGCTTGTGAAAATAAAAAGTAAAGGGCAACACCAGCATGTTAGTGTAAATTTTTTTTTTTTACACTAACAAGCTGGTGTAGCCCCAACTTTTCCTTTTCATAAGGGGTAAAAGGAGAAAAAGCCCCCCAAAATTAGTAGTGCAATTTCTCCCGAGTACGGAGATACCCCATATGTGGCCCTAAACTGTTGCCTTGAAATACGACAGGGCTCCAAAGTGAGAGAGCACCATGCGCATTTGAGGACTAAATTAGGGATTGCACAGGGGTGGACATAGGGGTATTCTATGCCAGTGATTCCCAAACAGGGTGCCTCCAGCTGTTGCTAAATTCCCAGCATGCCTGGACAGTCAGTGGCTGTCCGGAAATGCTGGGAGTTGTTGTTTTGCAACAGCTGGAGGCTCCGTTTTGGAAACACTGCCATACAATACGTTTTTCATTTTTATTGGGGGGACAGTGTAAGGGGGTGTATATGTAGTGTTTTACCCTTTATTATGTGTTAGTGTAGTGTAGTGTTTTTAGGGTACATTCGCACTGGCGGGTTACGGTGAGTTTCTCGCTAGAAGTTTGAGCTGCGGCGAAAAATTTGCCGCAGCCCAAACTTGAAGCAGGAAACTTACTGTAAGCCTGCCCGTGTGAATGTACCCTGTACGTTCACATGGGGGGGGGGGGGGGGGCAAACCTCCAACTGTTTCAAAACTACAACTCCCAGCATGTACTGAAAGACCGTGCATGCTGGGAGTTGTACTTTTGCAACAGCTGGAGGCACACTGGTTGGAAAACCTTCAGTTAGGTTCTGTTACCTAACTCAGTATTTTCTAACCAGTGTGCCTCCAGCTGTTGCAAAACTACAACTCCCAGCATGTACTGATTGCCGAAGGGCATGCTGGGAGATGTAGTTATGCAATAGCTGGAGGTACGCAACTACAACTCCCAGCATGCTGAGACAGCTGATTGCTGTCAGGGCATGCTGGGATTTGCAGTTTTGCATCTGGAGGGCTACAGTTTTAGAGAACACTGCAAAGTGATCTCCAAACTGTGGTCCTCCAGCTGTTGCAAAACTACAATTCCCAGCATGCCCTGACAGCAAACAGTTGTTTGAGCATGCTAGGATTTGTAGTTTTGCAAGATCTGGAGGGCTACAGTTTAGGGACCACTATATAGTGGTCTCAAACTGTAGCCCTCCAGCTGTTGCAAAACTACATATTCCAGCATGCCCAAACAGCTGTCTGGGCATGCTGGGAGTTGTAGTTTTGCAACATCTGGAGGGCTACAGTTAGAGACCACTGTATAATGGTCTCAAACTGTACCCTCCAGATGTTGCTAGGCAACTCACCGTCTTCCGTCGGATCCAGCCGCACGTCATCGCCGCCCGCCGATCTCCGTCGCCTGCAGCCTCCGACGCCCGCCCGGATGGGTAAGTGGATCTTCGGCGCCGGTCCCCGTCGTTTCCCAGTCCTGCCCCGCCTATTGTGGGAGGGCAGGACGGGGAAAACGAAAGTAAACCCCCCCGATCTGCTATTGGTGGTCGCGTCTAGACCACCAATAGCAGGGATAGGAGGGGTGGCACCCGTACCACCTCACTCCTATCGCTTCAGGGGGATCGTGGGTGTCTTAGACACCCGCGATCCCCCTTACATTCTGGGTCACCGGGTCACTATAGACCCGTAATGACCCGGAATCGCGCAAATCGCAAGTGTGAATTCACTTGCGATTTGCCGCGATCGCCGACATGGGGGGGTCTGATGACCCCCCTGGGCATTTGCACGGGATGCCTGCTGAATGATTTCAGCAGGCATCCCGCTCCGATGCCCGGCGCACGGCGGGGACTAAAACTGCCCATGACGTAAATGTACGTCCCTGGTCCTTAAGACCCAGGGTGTCTGGACGTACCGTTACGTCATGGGTCCTGTAGGGGTTAATTTATCAAAAAAATAAATAAATCAGACGTCATGCACACAACAGTTTTTTACAAAATGGGAGGTCTTTATTACTTCTGCCCTTTAGACACACAGAATGGTACTGCCGGTGTGCTCTGGGGGATACCTTAGGGGCTCTATGTCTTCCCACACAGTGAACGCTTGTTTCATGTACCTTTTTCACCTTTACCTGCTGTGTGCGTTTATGTGGGTTATATATTATTTGTATTTTTCTCACACTGGTTCTTCCTGTGATGTACCATAGGCCTTTGTACGGGCAAACAACTACCCTTGTAAACATTGCTTTTGTTTTCCCATTTTGTCTCAATGATGGGACTGTTTTGTTTTATTTCTTTGTTTATCTACCTAGAAATTTTGAAATAAAATAGGTTTTAAAAAATAAAATAAATCAAGGGTATCTTCTGCTATACCATTTGCTAAACGAGACTTTGGGGACCATAGTTATTGTTCAAATAAGCTTGTATTTCAAATTCCGTCTCAAAGCAGGCAGGAAGAACTGCTCCTTGTTTAGGTGTCATTCTTCCTGTCTACAATACGAAACTTAGCTTCCTGCTTCAGACCTATAACACACCATAAAAGTCACTAAAATACTTTTATTGGACAACTTAAACGTTTGGATACATTGGCCCTCATTTACTATTGCAAACCCGACATGTTTTGTCGGGTTGTGCGCCAGATTCTGTCGCATTGCGCCAGAAATTCTGTCTGTGCCAGATTTTGCGCCAGAATTAAAAAAAAAAACCAACTAACTCTCCCTTTTGCTAAGAAAACCTGAAAAAGGGGCGTGGTCGCTGGAAAAGGGGCCGTGGCCTCCAAAAGGGGCGTGTTCCTGACATTTTCACAAAAACCCAACATATTTACTAAAGTGTAGACGATCTGTTGAAGTTCCTGAACGGAAAGAAACAGCTGTCATCGGTTAACGCACTAGTGTTCGGCATCCCGGTGTGGCGTGAAGCCGCTTTACCTGCATGTCCCAGCAATAAACACGAAGTTACTACAACGTGGTGAGTTGCCTGTACTTTCTTCTCAACTATATGGATTTGCATTCACCTTATCACTATCGTAGTACATGAGCACCACCACATGAAGACACGCTGCTAGCTAGAGTGCGCATATAGACTACTGAAGGGAGAATATAGAGGGAGAGCAGTGCCAGCACTTCACTTTCTGTTATGAAGCCTTGTATTTACTAAAGTTTCCACATAAAATGTGGTGGATTTGAGCTGAGGAAAACCCTACAGATCAGAGCATGTGTAAAAAAAGGAAAATGTAGGGAAAGTGGAAAATGTAGGGAAACCTTAGTAAATACCGTGGAAAATAAATTTGGGGGGAATTAAAACCCACAAAGAAACCTACACTCCACTCTTAGTAAATGAGGGCCTATATTTTTGTGGCATCTCAAAAGGTAACTACTCCAGAATCCTTCAATGTGGGAGAAATAGTCGAGATACCATCATGACCCTTTAGTCATTTCACCTTAAACATGTCTGTTTTGGCCCTCACACTGAGAACTATACATGATTATGTCCCTTTCTAATCACAATCTGTAACCTTATCGCTAGCACCCCACCTATACTCCTATCACCTGCGGATAATATTTTGGTAGTTTACCTTTATTCATTAACAAGTGGGATGCGTGTTACTGTTGATGACTTTGCTTGTTACTTTTTATACTAACTTTTTTTACGGCCCTTCAGCCACTTCTACAGTGCATTTGGAAAGATTCAGACCCTTTCACTTTCTACACATTGATTACCCCAATAGAGTGTAAACAGAATGTTAAAAATCCTTGATAATTTACTGAAAAGGGAAATCTAAACTATAGCTTTGACATAAGTTTCAGATTCTTTACTCAGAACTTAGTTGAAGCATTTGGTAGAGAACAGCCTTCAGTCTTCTTTGGTATAATGCCACAAGGTTATCACATCTAGATTTAGGGATTAACTGCCATTCTTCTCTGCAGATCCTCTCAAACTCTGTCAGGTTGGATGGGGACAGTTAGTGGAAGCCATTTGCAGGTCTCTCCAGGGATGTACAATTAGGTTCAAGTCAGGGCTCTGGCTGGGCGACTCAAGGACATTTAAAATGGTCTCTCAGCCACTCATGTGTTATCTTAGCTTATCTGTGTCTAAGGTCATTGTTTTCCTTGGAAGATTAACTTTGCTCCATTCAGCTTTCAGCTTTCCCTCAATCCTGACCAGTCTTCCTTCCCCAGTTGTTGAAAAACACCCAAACAGCATGATGCTGTCACCACCATCCTTCACTGGAGGGACAGTATTGGGCAGGAGATGAGCAGTGCCTGGTTTCCATCAGACATGACACATTGAATTGAGGTCAATAATTTAAATTTGTTAAATCAGATCAAAAAATCTTGTTTGTTTTTCAACCAAAGTGTCCTTTAGGTGCTTTATTTATTTTTTTAGTATACTCCAGATTGGAGTCTTTATGCGATTGAGCAAAGGCTTTTTCCTGGCCACTCTGCCATAAAACCTAGATTGGTGGAGTGCTGCAGTGATTGTTGACCGTCTGGAAGTTTCTCCCATCTGCACACAAGATCTTTGGAGCTCAGCCAGAGTGACCATTGGGTTTTTGATCTTCTCCCCCCATCTGTTTAGTTTGGTGGGGCATCCACAGCTAGGAAGAGCCCCAATTGTTTCAAACTTCTTTTGTTTCTTCAGAGGCCACTGTGCCCCAGGGAAATTGCAGTGCAGCACAATTTTTTTTTTACTTTTCTCCAGATCTGTGCCTCCACACAATCCTGCTCTACATGCATTTCTTTCCCCCATTATGGCTGCGAGAACTTATATACACAGAGCTGTGTCTGTCCAAATCAAGTCCAAACAACTGATTTTACCACAAGTGACTCCAATCAAGGTGTAGAAACTACTCAAAGATTATCAAAACAAATGGAGATAAAAGTGTCATAGCAAAGGGTCTAAATACTTATGTCCATGCAAAATGGAGGTCTTTCATTTTTAATATCTTTGCAAAAGTTTCTAAAATTCTATTTTCACATTTTTATTATGGTGTATTGAGTTCAGAATGATGGGTAAGGGTACGTTCCCACACGGCGTATTTTGCTGCGTATTTGCTGCGTATTTGGTGCTGCGTATTTTCCTACCCATTGACTTCAACAGAGAAAATAAAATACGCAGCAGCAAATACGCAGCAAATACGCCATGTGGGAACGTACCCTAAAAGGCAGTTTCTCATTCTCAGCTGTGAACAGTTGGGGGAAAAAACAAAATGACAGAGCAAAAAAATAGTTTTTTTGCCATTTACGGCTGAAAAAGAAACTGATTTTATGGGGTGTAAAATGGCTCTAGGGGTAAAATCTCAGTTCATTATATATTATTTGTTATTTCTTGCTGGTGTTCCTGACTATTTACAGCATTATTTTACGTTCAAAACCAAAGTTTCAGAGAGCTACATAAATGTGTACAGGGCCACAGTTTAATAATATATACAGTTGCTGGAAACTCCATTTATCACATTTTTATCCTTACCCCAACAAAATCTTGACATACACTTCTTTATTAGTTCTGGAATTTTCTTTTAATTCAGTTATTTCAGCATCAAACCAGAAACCACGTTCCTCTGGGGTTTCAATATTGTAGTTCACCATGACCACAGCACCTACTTTCAGGTCACTCCACTTCAAAGTTGTTCTTGCCCTGGGCCGCATGTTGCCGGTTTCAATTTCTACAATCCCATTTTCAGGATAACTAAAACACAAGAATTTTAGAAAATGATTAGACCTCAAAGACGAAATAATCACATTTACTTACTTGTTAACTCTTTCAGAATATCTGGTAAACATGCAGAAAACAATTTCTCTAGAAGTGCAGACAAACATGCTACTGAAGACAAAGTCATGACGCCGGATCTAGCGTTGAGATGTTGCCTGCAGCAGTACCCAGAAGACAAGTGCAGAATCGGAGAGGGGTTAATATCTGTACATCTGGGCTGAGCTCTGAATTAATAGGGATGTGGTTTAATGTCTGTATAAATGGAAAATCAGATTTGTTTAGGAAGTTTAAGTCTTTTTTTTTCTCTTGGAATCCCATTAGCAATGTATTCCATTGTATGCTGTGAAATGCACTATGAAAAATAATCTGCATACAAATAATTCAGTGTAAAACCCTAAAAGTCTCATATGGGCTTTATTAGTATACAGGCATAGTAATCATGACAGTAAATGTTTCAGTCATTTTTGGGACAGACACTACACACATTTAGTAGTCATAAGAATAAAACTTCCTGCACCCTTAGCTTACATGCGGCTGCCATGAGAAACTTTTCACTACAGAAAATAATAAAGTAGTACTTTCTGAATACCTAGTTTGTCTTTTGTGACTTTCCAAATTTCATGATGAAATCCAACACAACACTGTAGAGTCTCTTTTTTGACTATATTGCATAAAAACCTGCTGAAGCCCTTGCACAGAGCCAGGTCTGTGTTGCTGCCCGATTTAGGAGTTGTTTACTACAGCATTTTCATTTCATTGCCATGGAAACAACTCTTTGCAGGTTCTTATCACAATACTGGCGATAAAAAGAAAAAAAAACACCACTCGAAATTTACTAGTATTTATCTATCCACTGTAGCAGGCAAAAATTCACAGTAAATAACTAAACTGGGTTTGGCTGTATCTAATTATAATAGCTATTCAATGTACCAAATCTATCGGAGAGTCTCCCAACAAACGGATCATGAAAATAAATTCTGTGTAATAAAATTTTTACACAGACAAATATTTAGCAGACCATGGGGATGGAGCCTTAGAATTTAAAGTTTTAAAAAAGGTTGATATGCTGGCTTAACCCCTTAAGGACCACGGACGTATGAGTACGTCCCTGCGACCTAGGTCTTAAGGACCAGGGACGTACTCATACGTCCCAGCGAATTTCGCATCCCGACACGCGCCGGACGGGTTGCGAAACCGGACGCCTGCTGAAATCATTCAGCAGGCGTCCCAGGCAAACGCGAGGGGACCCCCACATGTCGACAATGGCCGCAAATCGCAATTGAATTCACACTTGCGATTTGCGCGATTCCGGGTCATTACAGGTCTATGGTGACCCGGAATATAAGGGGGATCGCGGGTGTCTAAGACACCCACAATCCCCCTGAAGAGATAGGAGTGAGGTGGCAGGGGTGCCACCCCTCCTATCCCTGCTATTGGTGGTCTAGACGCAACCACCAATAGCAGATCGGGGGCAGGGGGGGGTTAACTTTCATTTTCCCCGTCCTGCCCACCCACAATAGGCGGGCAGGACGGGGAAACGACAGAGGACCGGCACCGGAGTCCACTTACCGATCTGCAGAGGCTGCAGGCGACGATCGGCGTCGGAGATCGGTGATGTTGTGCAGCAAGCTCCCTGGATCCGACGGAAGCCGGTAAGTTGCCTACCAACATCTGGAGGGCTGCAGTCCGAGACCACTATATAGTGGTCTCTATACTGTAGCACTCCAGATGTTGCAAAACTACAACTCCCAGCATGCCCAGACAGCTGTTTGGGCATGCTGGGAGTTGTAGTTTTGCAACAGCTGGAGGGCTACAGTTTGAGACCACTATATGGTAGTCTCTGAACTATAGCCCTCCAGATCTTGCAAAACTACAACTCCTAGCATGCCCACACAACTGTTTGCTGTCTGGGCATGCTGAGATTTGTAGTTTTGCAGCATCTGGAGGGCCACAGTTTGCAGTGGTGTCTATACTGTAGCTCTCCAGATGTTGCAAAACTGCAAATCCCAGCATGCTGGGAGATGTAGTTGCGATCGATCCAGCTGTTGCATAACTACATCTCCCAGCATGCCCTTCGGTGATCAGTACATGCTGGGAGTTGAAGTTTTGCAACAGCTGGAGGCACACTGGTTGGAAAATATTGAGTTAAATAACAGAACCTAACTGAAGGTTTTTCAACCAGTGTGCCTCCAGCTGTTGCAATAGTACAACTCCCAGTATGCACGGTCTGTCAGTACATGCTGGGAGTTGTGGTTTTGAAACAGCTGGAGGTTTGCCCCCCCCCCCATGTGAACGTACAGGGTACATTCACAAGGGCAGGCTTACAGTAAGTTTTCTGCTTTAAGTATGGGCTGCGGCAAATTTTTCGCCGCAGCGCAAACTCCTAGCAGGGAACTCACTGTAAACCTCCGCCAGTGCGAATGTACCCTAAAAACACTACACTAACACATAATAAAGGGTAAAACACAACATATACACCCCTTACACTGTCCACCCCAATAAAAATTAAAAACGTATTGTATGGAAGTGTTTCTAAAATGGAGCCTCCAGCTGTTGCAAAACAACAACTCCCAGCATTTCTGGACAACCACTGACTGTCCAGGCATGCTGGGAGTTTAGCAACAGCTGGAGGCACCCTGTTTGGGAATCACTGGCGTAGAATACCCCTATGTCCACCCCTATGCAATCCCTAATTTAGTCCTCAAATGCGCATGGCGCTCTCTCACTTCGGAGCCCTGTCATATTTCAAGGAAACAGTTTAGGGCCACATATGGGGTCTCCGTACTCGGGAGAAATTACACTACAAATTTTGGGGGGCTTTTTCTCCTTTTACCCCTTATGAAATGGAAAAGTTGGGGTCTACACCAGCCTGTTAGTGTAAAAAAAAAAATTTTTTTACACTAACATGCTGGTGTTGCCCTTTACTTTTTATTTTCACAAGAGGTAAAAGGAAAAAAAGACCCCCAAAACCCTGAAAAGTACGGAAATACCCCATATGTGGGCGTAAAACGCTCTGTGGACGCACATCAAGGCTCAGGAGTGAGAGCACACATTTGAAGCCTAAATAGGTGATTTGCACAGGGGTGGCTAATTTTACAGCGGTTCTGACAAACGCAAAAAAATAAATACCGACATGTGACCCCATTTTGGAAACTACACCCCTCACGGAATGTAACAAGGGGTATACAAGTGAGCATTAACACCTCACAGGTGTTTGACAAAATGTGTCCGGAATTGAAGGCCACGTGTGTTTAATAAGCCCCCATAGTGCCAGAACAATGGACCCCCCAACATGTGACCCCATTTTGGAAACTACACCCCTCACGTAATGTAATAAGGGGTGCAGTGAGCATTTACGCCCCGCAGGTGTCTGACAGATTTTTGGAACAGTGGTCCGTGAAATTGAAAAATTTTATTTTTCATTTGCTCAGCCCACTGTTCCAAAGATCTGTCAAATGCCAGTGGGGTGTAAATACTCACTGCACCCCTTATTAAATTCTGGGAGGGGTGTAGTTTCCAAAATGGGGTCACATGTGGGAGGGCACTGTTCTGGCACCACGGGGGGCTTTGACGTCCACACATGGGGTATTTCCATACTCAGAAGAAATGGGGTTATAAATTTTGGGGGGTATTTTCTGCTATTAACCCTTGCAAAAATGAGTAATTTGGGGGGGAAACACATTTTAGTGAATTTTTTTTTTTTTTTACATATGCAAAAGTTGTGAAACCCCTGTGGGATATTAAGGCTCACTTTATTCCTTGTTACGTTCCTTAAGGGGTCTAGTTTCCAAAATGGTATGCCATGTGTTTTTTTTTTTGCTGTTCTCGCACCATAGGGGCTTCCTAAATGCAACATGTCCCCGACCAAAATTTGCTCTCAAAAAGCCAAATATGACTCCTTCTCTTCTGAGCATTGTAGTTCGCCCGTAGTGCACTTCAGGTCAACTTATGGGGTACCTCCATACTCAGAAGAGATGGGGTAACAAAATTGGGGGGGTATTTTCTGCTATTAACCCTTGCAAAAATGTACGTTCCTCAAGGGGTCTAGTTTCCAAAATGGTATGCCACGTGTTGTTTTTTTTGCTGTTCTGGCACCATAGGGGCTTCCTAAATGCAACATGCCCCCCAAAAAACATTTCAGAAAAACATACTCTCCAAAATCCCTTTGTCGCTCCTTCGCTTCTGAGCCCGCCGAACACTTTACATAGACATATGAGGTATGTGCTTACTCGAGAGAAATTGGGCTACAAATACAAGTATACATTTTCTCCTTTTACCCCTTGTAAAAATTCAAAAATTGGGTCTACAAGAACATGCAAGTGTAAAAAATGAAGATTGTGAACTATCTCCTTCACTTTGCTGCTATTCCTGTGAAACACCTAAAGGGTTAAAACGCTGACTGAATGTCATTTTGAATACTTTGGGGGGGTGCAGTTTTTATAATGGGGTCTTTTATGGGGTAATTCTAATATGAAGACCCTTCAAATCCACTTCAAACCTTAACTGGTCCCTGAAAAATAGTGAGTTTGAAAATTTTATGGAAAATTGCTGCTGAACTTTGAAGCCCTCTGATGTCTTCCAAAAGTAAAAACTTGTCAATTTTATGATGCAAACATAAAGTAGACATATTGTATATGTGAATAAAAAAAATTATTTGGAATATCCATTTTCCTTACAAGCAGAGCGCTTCAAAGTTTGAAAAATTCAAAATTTTCAATTTTTTCATAAAATTTTGGGATTTTTCACTAAGAAAGGATGCAAGTTACCACAAAAATTTTCCCCCATGTTAAAGTAGAATATGTCACGAAAAAACAATCTTGGAATCAGAATGATAACTAAAAGCATTCCAGAGTAATTAATGTTTAAAGTGACAGTGGTCAGATGTTCAAAAAACGCTCTGGTCCTAACGTGTAAAATGGCCTGGTCCTCAAGGGGTTAAAGGACTCCGCCTTTTTCACCCTTTTTTTGCAAATCTGAAACAGATTTGTAAATTACTTATAATTTACTTAAATTACTATTAAAAAATCTTTACCCTTCCAGTACTTATTAGCAGCTGTATGCTACAGAGGAAATTCTTTTTCTTTTTGAATTTATTTTTTGTCTTGTCCACAGTGCTCTCTGCTGACACCTGATGCCCATATCAGGAACTGTCCAGAGCAAACCTATGCTACTCTGGACAGTTTCTGACACGGACAGAGGGGTCAGCAGAGAGCACTGTGGAAAAGACAAAAAATACATTCAAAAAGAAAAGAATTTCTTCTGTAGCATACAGCTGCTAATAAATACTGGAAGGATAAAGATTTTTTTTTATAGAAGTAATTTACAAATCTGTTTAACTTTCTGGCACCAGTTCATTTAAAAAACAAACAAAAAAAAAGTTTTCCACCGGAGTAACCCTTTAAGCATTAATAACTCAGGGATGCTTTTACTTTTCATTCTGATTCAGAGAAAGTTTTTTCGTGACATATTCTACTCTATGTTAGTGGTAAACATTTGTCGATACTTGCATAATTTCTTCAAATTTGATGAAAATACTTTGAAAAGTTTGAAAATGGACATCCCAAATAAATGATATATCTATTCACATATACAATGGGGGAGATTTATCAAAGGATTTAGACTGGTTTTTCCTGTCTAAATTTGTCTCACAGAAAGTCGCAGTCTAAATATGGGCGACTTTTGCTGTAGAGGATTTTTAGAACATGATGCATTCTAGTCTATTTTAGACGGAAATGCATTGGAAAATGCATTGGTGCTGAATTTATCAAGTGCGACAAGTCGCATCTGCCCAAAATACGCTGAAATGTCAGACCATGTTGGAGCAGGTCTAAATGCAGTTTAAGCTGTAGACCCTGAAGTCTGAGCACAGAATTTATCAAGGGCTGTGAGACCTTTGATAAATTAGGAGCACAATAGACAGGAGACTACCACATACGCTGGTCTATAAGCATACCCAGAATAGACTAGATTAGTAAATGTCCCCCAATATGTCTACTTTATGTTTTATCATAAAGTTGACGTGTTTTTACTTTTGGAAGACATCAGAGGGCTTCAAAGTTCAGCAGCAATTTTCCAATTTTTCACAAAATTTTCAAAATCTGAATTTTTCAGGGACCAGTTCAGTGTGGATTTGAAGGGCCTTCATATTAAAAATACACCATGAATGACTCCATTATACAAAAAAAAAAAAAAAAAAAAAAATGCACCACTCAAAGTTTTCAAAATGACATTCAGTAAGTGTTTCACAGGAATAGCAGCAAAGTGAAGGAGAAAATTTAAAATCTTCATTTTTTACACTCGAATGTAAAACTCCATCTGTTGCAAAACTACAACTCTCAGCTTGCACTGACAGACCGTGCATGCTGGGAGTTGTAGTTTTGCAACAGCTGGAGGCACACTGGTTTGAAAACCTTCAGTTATGTTCTGTTACCTAGCTCAGTATTTTCCAACAAGTGTGCCTCCAGCTGTTGCAAAACTACAACTCCCAGTATGATCACCAAAGGGCATGCTGGGAGATGTAGTTATACAACAGCTGGAGGTACGCAACTACAACTCCCACCATGGCGAGACAGCCGTTTGCGGTTCATGCATGCTGGGAGTTGTAGTTTTGCAAGATTTAGAGGGTCACAGTTTAGAAACCACAGCACAGTGATCTCCAAACTGAGGCCCTCCAGATGTTGCAAAACTACAAATCCCAGCATGCCCAAACATCAATCTGCTGTGTAGGCATGCTGGGAGTTGTAGTTTTGCAAGATCTAGAGGGCCACAGTTTAGAGACCATTGCACAGTGATCTCCAAATTGTAGCCCTCCGGCTGTTGCAAAACTACAAATCCCAGCATGCCCAAACCGCAAACAGCTGTCTGGGCATGCTGGGAGTTGTAGTTTTGCAACAACTCGAGGGCTACAGTTTAGAGGCCACCTCACTCTTATCCCTTCTGGGGGATCGTGGATATCTCTGACAACCCTGACCACCCTTATTTTCTGGGTCACCGGAGACTCATGTGACTCGGAATCGCTGTATATTGCCGGTCTGAATTGACCAGCGATCACAGACCGGAGACCGGAGAAACGCAGGGCGTACCTGGACGCCCTTAGTCCTTAAGGACTCGGGAACGGGAGCATATGGGTACGCCCTGCATCCTTAAGTCGTTAATAAATTAGTAGACGGTGCAACATAAAAATGTAATTCATTTATATTAAGCACCATAGAAGGTGAATAAAACACAAAAGGGAACAATATTTGTTTAGTTTGTGCCCAAAAGGACACTTGCCCCACAAAAACAAAATGTAGGAACTCCAAATGGAAAAAAAAATGTACATACTGTCATACCAAACTAGATGTCTTTCATCCCCACAAGACTTACTCGTCATATTTTATATAATAAGTTACATCTTCATCATCTACGTAGTCAGAGTAAGAAGTGGAAGGGGTGGTATCTGAAACGCCAGACTTCTCTCTGTAATGTTCTGGACCTAGACTTCCGTTAGTCCCTTTACAAGAGAGACCACCCTTAACATGAGCTTTGCCATTTTTATGTCCTTTAGTGGCTCTTGTAACATTTTCAACATGTGCTTCAAACCATGATCCAATGGTTACATCACGGACATCAACCAGTTCATTGATCTAGAATTAAAACAAAAAATAAATTAAACTATAGATGTAATTGGAAATCTTACAATGCAAATGTTGCTATGTAAATTTTTCAATCTCAATGACTGTATGAATAAAGGGCTGAACAACTATCCCTACAGACACTGTTTTATGGCATCTCTGGTTCATATATATATAATAAAAATTGTACTTTTATTTCCGCAGCTGTAGTCCCACTGACATTCAATAGAGCTAACCCTTAGCGGTCAACCCACAATGTTTCACAGGATGTGAATAGGGTTCCATCAAACCCACTAAAATACATGAGGAAAATACACAAAAGTCTGGCTAAAATACAACTTTTGCTTTGAAATGCACACAAATATCCACTTAAAAGAAACTTGTGAACATACCAATAGTGATAGAGAAAAATGATGTTATTGTAGTAATGATCCTTGGTGGGTCTTTATACCACTATTAGCATATCGCTAAGAAACATAGATAAATATGTTCCTGGATTTTATCACCTTAATCAATACTAAAAAGCTTTGTCATTTAATAGCTTTGTCAAGGGTTTAATAACATAATGTACATAGCATCCTAGTCGATGACATTTGGATCAGCTAGTTAGCAGTAAGTGGTGTCAGTAACAATATGTTGCACTAGTAGTGGATTTGTATGCCTGCAGTGCAGTCAGAATCTATAACACTGCTGTACCTAAAAACAAGCAAAAAATGCCCATAATCATGTTTAATGAGGACAAGTGCAGCATACCCAGAACTATGTCTAAGGGTTATATAACCCAACCCAACCTGTCATTTGAATAACCAATCAGTAAGTCTCTTGCTCAGATATTATTATTAGAAATAAAAGCTGAGGTATGAGGGATTGCAATGGGCACATTATGCATTATGCAAGAGAAGCAGACTTGTTTGGTTACTGTGTTGTACTTATCAATTTATTTCAGTCTGATCAGCTGATAGAAGCCCTAACAAGTTCTCTAATGAGCGCTAAGAAGCCTGGTCACAAAGTGGCTGTACGTTGGTCATAAAATGTGTGCCTGGCCTAAGCTCTTCTTTATTAAAACAAAAAAAAAAAAATGTATTCCCTCGGAAATAATTCTGGTGCATATTTTCCTAAAACGCTATATTGTGCAGTTCCTTTGTTATTTCTGATGAAACTATATGGTGAATGAACATTATAATTTTTCTTGTTAATACAGTATGATGGACATTTATCGACGGGTTTAGTCAGGTTTTCATTACTATAATTGTCGAAAAAATTGTCGCAACTGCGACTATGTGTGTTTTCGTGCGACAATTTGCATGAAGAACAAGAAAAGCAAGAAAATTCAAACTTGCTTACGTAGTAAATTTTTCAAAATGGATCTGCTTTAGTCGGGTATTTATCAACTTCGACAGTCGCAACTGCGCAAAAAAAGTCGCAACAAGGTTAAAAATTGACTAAATTTACTCCAGCTCAAACATGGAGCAGAAAAAGCTACTACCAAAGTAAAAAAGGAAAAATTGCTTATGTGAAAGAAAATTATCAACAGGCTGAAACCAGTTGATAAATAAGTCACACACAAGCAAAAAAAAAGTAAGGAAAAAATTACTAAAAAAAATAAAAGAATACATAAGCAAACATTGATAAATGTCCCTCTATGTCCCTACACAACCTGACACTGGTAGCAAAGACTGGACAGAATGGTCCAGATTTATCAATTACCTTATTTATAATACTGAATTCTAAGAAGGTACCAAACTGGTGAAAGATGGAATATCTGAAGAGAAGTCAGATCAAGTCAATGACAAATAAAATATTCACTTATTTTTACCAATGCTCTAAGGCCATATTAAAGAGAAGAGGCAACACTTATATATAGTGAAAGTTGTTTATAAAAATAAAATAAAAACTGTAGTGGTAATGGACTGCTATAAATGCCTCATAAAAAAGTACTTAAAAGGCCCTTCATGTTAAAATTATGCAGAAGTTCCATCTCAAAATGCCAAAAATCTTTTTTGCGTCTACTGTGGTGTTACATCTCCTACTTGACCATCAGGGCCTAGTGTCAACGGTGCCTTACTTTGTCTTTTCTAGTTGAAAGGGGCTATTGTGACATTTTTTTTTGAGAATATTTTTATATCCTAATTAATGGCTGTAAGATCTTTGGAGTAACAAAGCTTTTCCTGATTTGGGTAATTTAATGCGGGCACATTTGGATTCTATCTTTAAAATAAGAACTGCAGCTACCTCCACTTGGAGAATTTCATAAAATACAGCCTAAGTACTTTGGCATTGTGAAGCATCTGGATGGTTGATCATACCTCTTCCTCTTATGTTCTGCATACACAAAACAGGAGCTCTACTCTAAACCTGCAGAGATATAATTAAAGAAGTCTCAACATTCATCCTAAAGGAGGGCTTTTATTTTCATGGGGTTGTAGTGAATTTTTACCTACAGATTCTGAAGTGTTGGTATATGGGAAAGGTTAGATTAGCTAACATACTGCACTTATTTTCAAAGCTGAAGAAATATGTTTCATATTGTGTCCAAGCCAGTCTATCTACCAATATATCTAAGTCATTTTTTGCTGTAACCCATCTATTTTCATTATCTGAATATGGGTATTCCAGAAGGGATTTGTACATCTCTTAGTCGTTGTGTTCCCTTTTTAATAAATGCGCATAGTCTTTAATTCTGTCACAGAGTAACAACTTTTAGCTGTTGTCCAGTAGACAGTGGGGTTGTCTCTTTGTGGGCTACTATCAGGGAACTACAGCACGGAATCCTATTGAAAAGAAACAAAAGCATTTTTTAGCATGAATAAAGACACTGAATTTGGGTCAAGTTCAAATCACCATCCCTGCAAAAGGTCCCAGAAAGCCTTATATTTACACAATGTTTGAAACCCAAAAAAAATCCTTTTCTCCATATTCATATCCATATACTAGTCTACGAGACCTAAAAAAGTTTGAAATGTTGCAAAATTAAAAATAGTACCAAAAGTGCTTGCATTACACAGGGTATTAAATGAGGCATTCCAGGATTTTTTTTTCTTTTTGAGAATGCTGTAACGTTAGTGTAGGTCATAATATAGTGCCTGTACCAGTTTTTGAGGGTGGTCTCGTAATTCTTCTGTGATTTTTGCCTCAATGTTTACTTTTTACAGCAAACAAAATGAGTGTTGTCTCATGTTTTCCCAGGTTGCAGTGCGGCCCGAGACATTACATCACTAGTCAGGTGTTCAAAGAAGCCTGTCTGCTTCAATAGGTAGTGCGACCGCTGGGTGGGAAGGAGATTTTTCTGCAGTGAATTGTAGTTTTGCAACAGATGGAGGCACCCTGGTTAAAAAAAAACACTGGTCTATTGCATGGAAGGGAGCACAGGTGTGTTTCTATAGGTGAGTTGGCTGATGTATGAAAGGGAGAAAAATTACCTCACACTTACAATGAAGGAATTATAGGACTTTTAGTTGGAGGGAGGGAACTCCAACAGGAAATGGCCATTTCACAAAAAGATAGCCACAGTGTTATGGTAATATCACAACATAGCCATTTAGCCCTAAGACAAGCATGGATGCTACCTAAACATGTCCATTACTGTCTGGCAGGTAAGTACTAAAATCACCTAACAGTGGGAAAAAAAAAAAGAACAAAGCAAAAAACAGCATGAAGGTGTTTATCAGGCAAAAAATAAATTATAAGACATTGAAGGCCTATGTACAGCTAGGCCACACATTTTCTGAGAAAACATAAATCATCAAATCTGAGTATGTATTTCGTTTTTTACTTTAATGTAGTGTTTTTATTTATTAACAGTTATATTAAAACTGTCTAAGACAAAAAAACTGACTTATTTGCCAAGTGCAACCCATTAAAGCTCAGCTATCATTTCTCAGGCTGGATTCACACCACGTTTTTGCAATACAGTTCCCGTATATGTTTTCAATTTGAAAACTGTATGGAACTGTACTGAAAACTGTATGCATTGACTCTACATTGAAAACCGTATGCCAAAAGATGCATCCGGTTGTGTCCATTTTGCATCCCCTACGGTTTTGACAGTTTTTGTCCCCGTACCCAAAACCGCAGCCTACCACTGTTTTTGGTCCGGGTGAAAAACGGTATTGAAACGTATACATTTTTTTAAAAAATCCTTAACGAAGAGGGCTGTAAATGTATGGCGCTGCTAAGTGTCCCTTCGTGCACAGCGCCGTACATTTACGGCGCTGCGTTTCTTGATCACCGGGTCTCTGGACGCGGTGATCGGAACGAGATGACTGCTGATATCTATCAGCAGCCATCCCGGCATATCACCCAGGGGTGTCCTGATCAGCGAATCACGGCTTTTCCGAGCTGATCGGGTCTCTGGTGACCCGATAGCCTGGAAAATAGGGATGATCGGATCATCCTTAAGGATAGGAGTGCCAACTCCTCCTATCCCCTGCGATTGGCAGATCGGCGAATCGCAGGGCAGGGGCGGGGGGTGGTCAAAGTTTAGATCCCCACTTTGCCCGCTCTGGAAGTCCGGGCAGAGCGGGGCAAAGATGGTGGTGGCGGTAACGGGCGGTATACAACAGAGGACTGGCGGCAGACAGCGGGGGACCAGCGGCAGGGAGGACCGGTGGCAGCAGAATGCAGCAGTGAAAATCTGGTAAGTGATCTTCACTGCTGCATTGTAGTTTCACAACTACAACTCCGAGCATGCCCAGATAGCCAAAGGCTGTCTGGGCATGGTGGGAGTTGTAGTTTTGCAACATCTGGAGGGCTACAGTTTGGGGGCCACTGTATAGTAGTCTCCAAACTGTGCACTTCCAGATGTTGCAAAACTACAACTCCCAGCATGCCAAGACTGTCTAGGCATGCTGAGCATTGTAGTTCGGCAACAACTGAAGGGCCAGATGTTGCAAAACTACAACTCCCATCATGCCCTTTGGCTCTCCGGGCATGCTGGGAGTTGGTTTTGCTACAACTGGAGGCACACTGGTTGGGAAACACTGTCTGTTTCCTAGCTCAGTGTTTCCCAACCTGTGTGCCTCCAGCTGTTGCAAAACTACAACTCCCAGCATGGATTGACAGACCACGCATGCTGGGAGTTGTAGTTTTGCAACAGCTGGAGGTACACTGGTGCGGAAACACTGCTGTAGTCTGTCACTGGTTGGGTAACTTAGTGTTTCCCAACCAGTGTGCCTCCAGTTGTTGCATAACTACAACTCCCAGCATGCACCGTCTGTCAGTGCATGCCGGGAGTTGTAGTTTTGCAACAGCTGGAGGTTTGCCCCCCATGTGAATGTACAGGGTACATTCACACGGGCGGGTTTACAGCAAATTTTCCGCCGCAGCTCAAACTCCCAGTGGGAAACTCGCTTTGAACCCCCACCCATGTGAATGTACCCTAAAAACACTACCCTACACAAAATAAAGGGTAAAACACTACATATACACCCCCCTACACTGCCCCCCCATCCCCCGATAAACATTAAAAACGTCTCATACGGCAGTGTTTCCAAAACGGAGGATCCAGCTGTTGAAAAATAACTCCCAGTATTGCCGGACCACCATTGACTGTTCAGGCATGCTGGGAATTTTGCAACAGCTGGAGGCACCCTGTTTGGGGAACACTGCCGTGTCCGTCCCTATGCAAATCCCTAATTTATGCCTCAAATGCACACGGCGCTCTCTTATTTCGGAGCCCATTTGTATTTCAAGGCAACAGTTTAGGGCCACATATGGGGTATTTCCATACTCAGGAGAAATTGGGGATGGGGGAGGCAACGGGGCAGCGGCGCCGGCAATGGGTGCCGCTGCCCCTTCTCTCCCCCTGGCTATCGGCACCGCTGCCCCATTGCCGGTGCCGCTTCTCTCCCCCTGGCTATCGGTGCCGGGAATGGGGCAGCGGCACGGATAGCCAGGGGGAGAGAAGGGGCAGCGGCGCCGATAGCAGGGGGAGAGAAGCGGTGGCAGCAGGGTTCTAAACCCCAGGAAAGGCAGGGGGAGAGAAGTGAGTAGCAACAGCCTCTCTCCCCCTGCCTTTCCTGGGGTCAGAAACAGTGTATCGAGGTATACACATGCACACACACACACCCTCATTTTACCAAGGATATTTGGGTAAAAAACTTTTTTTACCCAAATATCCTTGGTAAAATGAGGGTGCCTGTTATAGGCCGGTGCGTGGTATACCCCGATAAATACGGTAATTTTTTATTTGCACAGCCCACTGTTCAAAGAATCTGTCAAACACCAGTGGGGTGTAAATGCTAACTGCACCCCTAATTAAATTCTGTGAGGGGCGTAGTTTCCAAAATGGGGTCACATGGGGGGGTTGTCCACTGTTCTTGTAGCACAAGGGCTTTGTAAACGCACAAGGCCCCCGACTTCTATTCCAACCAAATTCTCTTTCCAAAAACCCAATGGCGCTCCTTCTCTTCTGAGCATTGTAGTTTGCCCGCACAGCACTTTACATCCACATATTGGGTATTTCCATACTCAGAAGAAATTGTGTTACAAGTTTTGGGGGGCTTTTTCTCCTATTACCCCTTGTAAAAATGAAAAATTTGGGATAACAAGCATCTTTGTGAAAAAAAAATTTTTCATTCTCACGTACAACTTTAGCGAAAATTCGTCAATCACGTGTGGGGTGTTAAGGCTCACTATACACCTTGTTACGTTCCTTGAGGGGTATAGTTTCCAAAATAGTGTGCCATGTGTTTTTTTTTTTTTTTTTTTTTGCTGTTATGGCACAATGGGGGCTTCCTAAATGAGACATGTCCCCCAACAACCATTTCAGCAAAATTTGCTCTCCAAAATCCCATTGTCGCTCCTTCCCTTCTGAGCCCTCTAGTGCACCTACAGAGCACTTTACATCCACATGTGAAGTATTTCCTTACTCAAGAGAAATGGGGTTACAAAATTTGGGGGACATTTTTTCCTGTTACCCCTTGAAAATGAAAAAAAATGGGTTTACAAGAACATGTTAGTGTAAAAAATAAAAGATTTTGAATTTTCTCCTTCACTTTGCTGCTATTCCTGTGAAACACCTAAAGGGTTAAACTTTATGAATGTCATTTTGAATACTTTAAGGGGGTGCAGTTTTCATAATGGGGTCCATTATAGGGTATTTCTAACATAAAGACCCTCAAATTCACTTCGAAACTGAACTGGTCCCTGAAAAATTCAGATTTTGAAATTTGCCAAGAGAAAGCGTATTTAGTGTCTAGTCTTATCTTGCCATGTATCTGAACCCCTGCTATGTATACTGACCTTGCTCCTTTGCCACCTGCCTCCTGCTTCGTTGCCTGACCTTGCTGCATTGCCGCCTGTCCTGACCTCCTGCCTGTCCTCACTATGAGTCTCATCCTACCTGTGCTACGTTATACCTCGGCTGCCTGTGGGGACGAGTTGTATCAGGGGTAGCGACCTGGGTGCCGCCTGCCACAGCAAGTCCAACCCGCTTTGCGGCGGACTCTGGGGAAAACCAGCTGCACCTTAGACTCCGCTCCCTGGTACGGCCCAAGCCATCTTTCTCAACAGGTCAGTGGATCCACCTACCACAGCCGTTACAGTTTTAATACAGTTTAGCCAGGTTTTGAGCAATAATTTTATTTTTTTTATCTAAAACCTGTTATGGGAACTGCATAGCAAAAACATGGTGTAAACCAGGTCTCAGTAGAACTGTCATTGGTTGTTATGTAAATAACGATAGGTAGCTCCTTAATTTTTATGCAGGGTTTGCAATGGCGCTGGAGGGACAATTAAAAGAATGAAGACTTTTATTACAGTGTAACATGTTTCCTAGCCGATCAGAATACTTCATCAGAACTTATAGTATCCCAGTAAGCCCTCACATTTTTGTAAATATTTTAAGCTATCTTTTCATGTGACAAAACTGAAGAAATGACACAATGTAAAGTAGTGAGTGCACAGCCTGTATAACAGTGTTTAATGTTGCTGTCCCCTCAAAATAACTTAACACACAGCCCCAATAACTAAACCTTGTAAAAAATAAAAAATAAAGTACACCCCTAAGGGGAAATGTCCAAATTGGGTCCAATTAGCTACTTTTTCCTTTCTGGCGTCATGTGATTTGTTAGAGTGACACGGTCTCAAGTGTAAATTGGGAGCAGTTGTCTTAAATTTGGTGTTCTCGCTCTCTCACTCTCTAATACTGGTCCCTGGAAATACAACATGGCACCTCACAGCAAGAACACTCTGAGGATCTGAAAAAAAATAGCTCTACATGAAAATGACCTAGGCTATAAGAAGACTGCAAAGACCATGAAACTGAGCTACAGCATGGTGGGCAGTTTCACGGGACAGGTTCCACTCAGAACAAGCCTTGCCATGGTCAACCAAAGAAGTTGACTGCATGTGCTCAGCGTCATATCTAGAGGTTGTCTTTGGGAAATGCATGTTTGAGTGCAGCCAGCATTGCTGTAGATGTAGAAGGGGTGAAAGATCAGCCTGTCAGTGCTCAGACCATATTCTGCATGGCTGTTGTCCAAGATGGACATACAAAGCCTTCAAAAGAATGCAAGCTAAAGCCCACAAACAGTTGGCTGAATAAAGGCAGATTAATGGATTACTGGAACCATGTCCTGTGGTCTGATGAGACCAAGATAAACATACTTGGTTCAGATGTGTTAAAGGGGTACTCTGGTGGAAAACTTTTTTTTTTTAATCAACTAGTGCCAGAAAGTTATGACTGATGACACCTGTCTCGGGAACCGCCCAGTTTCGAAGCAAATTCCCATAGCAATCCTCTTCTAAACTGGACGGTTCCCGAGACACGTGTCATCAGAGAACACTTAGACAGAAAAGAACAACCTTAACTTCAGAAGCTCATAAGTACTGAAAGGATTAAGATTTTTTAATATAAGTAATTTACAAATCTGTTTAACTTTCTGGAGCCAGTTGATATATATATTAAAAACGTTTTTTCCTGGATAACCCCTTTAATGCAAAGTTAATTGATCAGTGAACTGGTAAATTTTTGCTTCACATCCTATCTATACGCTATAAAATTACTATAGCATTTATGATGATCCTAACTGTATTCAGCATCTCTCGTCTGCAGCAGTAGTAGTAGAAAAATAGAACAATGGGCTGCTACAATACTTTAAATAAAATGCAGACAGCATATGTGACATCAGATTTTTGGATTGTGGGGAATGCCTGCAGACATTTTTTTCTTTCTCTCTTTTAGCTGACATTTACTTTTAAGACAGTGCTTGTAAAATCTGCAAGAGAAACCAAGCTCTGGGATCACTCTGGAACATTTGCATTCAACAAAGCATGCACATTTCTGTACTCTGTTACACAGACTGAAGACTTAGGGAGAATTAATGGTTCCATAGAATATTTGGGAAAAAATGCCCGGCTATTTTTAATAGGTCCACAACAAAGAACCATAGACAAGATTGTAAATGCCAAGTGAAGGTAGTAAACACGCAATATAACAGGCAAACATAAATATACTTCTTACCGGGTGAAAATTAGTGCAGCTGATCAAAAGATATTCATCTTGTTGCTACTATGATTTTTACTTATTACATCCAATAGAGGCACTATCTATCTGTATATTCAGGTTAGTGTGAAAGACCCTCCTAGCCTATTTGAAAATACTTATGTTATGGTCAGATACTAAGAGATGTAGATTCTCTAAACCATAATCCATTTGCTGCTTGCTAGATTGAGATATGGGATCATGGACTTCATAGTTAACCTATGCAAGGAAGTATACAATATGCTTGCAGGACGTTTCTTAATCAACCGAATGCTGCTGTACATAATAAGCATAGGGGCTGCAACCTGAAGCGGCAGGGCAACAGAAGAGGAGAACAGGAGCAAAAAAGGATTTTTCAACATAATTAGGTCAAAATTATATGCTGAAAAATGTCATAGTATATCTGTAAATGGGTTAACTCTTTCATTTTCTAAAGGTTAATTGACAGATTTATCCACCTTCCATTTAAATAAACAAATCAGTCTGACGTTTTAAAGGGGTGGCATTGAATCAATTAAAGGCAACCTGTCTCTTTTTTCAAGATTTGCTTGATCAGTTCATGACCTCTAAAGACATCCTTAAATACTAAATACCTTCTACACTGAAGACACTGTACATTTGTTATAGTCACATAGTGGATGTATATGATCCCTGTGGATTGGCCCTAGTGGAACACTTGATGCAGAAAAGATACACATAATGTCCTGGGGCGGGGGGAGGTTGTTACTTGGGAATCCAAGTATTGGTTCCACCAACATATGGGCTTAAATGGGCACTGTCAGATGGAAAAAAAATGCTGTACATCTTGGCAAAACTGTCAACTCTCAAATATACTTCATAAGAAAAATGTATATAATTTTTTCATTTTTATAGAAATTATGGCTTATAAAAAAAAAAGACCACTAGGGTTCACCATACCCTCTAAAACAGTCCTATCTTGTTGCAGCATCATATTTGTCCATGCTGAAGGACGGACATGGACAAAGTTAATTAAGTGAGAGTGGGACTAGCACTCCTCTGTGCTCTCCCCTGACCTATCAAACTGCAGCAGAGAGGAGGGGATGACAGAGAAACCTGCAGTGATTGGATTTAGAGACTCAGCACAGAAGAGTCGGGGAGGAGTCATACAGAGTAAGGACATGCCACCTCCCGAGCAAAGGATGACAAACCAAGTAAGCAACAGATAGAAAAGTACTTGTGAGAGAAATATAAGTGCAAGACACATACTATATACATGATCATGATAAGTTACTGAAAAACATAACTTTTGTTAAAACATTTTTGTGGGATATGACATAAGATAAGGGGAGTTGTTAGGCAAACTTACCAGTCTGCCCCCAGAATAAAAAAATAAATAAAAAAACATTTACTTACCTTCCACCACTTCCCCTGATGTTGTCCCATTGCAGTCCCTAATGTGCTCCTCTTCCGGGTTCTCCCGTGTTCAATGAGTCATGTTGCAGCTTAGTAATTGCTGGCCACAGCGATGTCCCGCCTTGAACAGTGAAAGTTGGGCTGCAAACTGATGTATTAAATGGGTTATCCAGGAACAGAAAGACAGAGCTATTTTCTTTCATAAACAGATCCACCGTCTGTCCCCAGGGTTTTGTGTGGTATTACAACATGGCTCCATTCACTTCGAGCTGCAGATCCACACCCAACCTCGAGACAGACAGGGAGCATTTTTAATAGAAATGAGCTCTGTTTCTCTATTCCTGGATAACTGCTTTAAGGGTGCATTCACACGTGCGTATTTACTGCTGCAGATTTGCTTCAGCAGATTTTGCTGCAGATCTGCAGTAAAAATATGTACTTGTGAACTAAAGGGGTATTCCAGGATTTTTTTTTATTTGACTATGCTACAGGGGCTGTAAAGTTAGTGTAGTCCATAATATAGTGTCTGTACCTGTGTGTGACGGTTTTCTCACAATTCTAATGTGATTTTCACCCCAATATTTATTTTAACAGCATACAAAATGATTGTTATCTCAGATTTTTCCCAGCTTGCAATGCGGCCGAGACCTGACTCACTAGTCAGCTGATGACAGGGAGCCTGTCTGCTTCAATGGGTGGAGGGATCAGTCTGCAACTAATGCAACAGCTGTAGGCACCCTGATTGAAAACCACAGGTCTGACTGGATGCAGCTCATTTATGTTTCAATGGGTGGGGTGGCTGATGTGTGGGAGGGAAGAAAATGGAATTATGGGATTTGTAGTCAAAAAAAGAAAATTGTAACAGGAAATACCAGTTCACAAAAAGCTAGCCACAGTATTATGGTAATCTCACAACATAGCCATTTAGCCCCAAGACAAGCGCAGATCCTTCCTAAGCATGTCCATTACTGTCTGCCAGGTACGTACTAAAATCACCTTATGGTATATAACCCCTTTAAGCTCTGGCACCAGTCTTCTTTCACTGGTAACTGTTTATTTTTATCAATGACATACTGGTAAATTTGCCTAAAAATTTCACTGTTCCAGATAACTCCTTTAATAAATTGGAGAGACTAATATCCACATTTTATATTGGGATTCAAATGCCTAGTAAGATTTGGGATTTTTAGTGGTATAGGCTGCCTATCGAAGTTTTTATAGAAAAAAGGCTGTTTTTACAAGTATCCTAATGAAGTAATACTGTTAGGCATGACTCAAATACAGTTTGATGAGAAGTCTGATGATTATCTAGGCAGTTGATACTTTGGGTACCAATAGGAACAATGTGTCTTTTGTATGAATATGGAGTAGTTTGGCAAAAGGTCCATTTTATTTGATTCAGTGTTTGCCTGCTGTAATCTTTTCAGTCCAGCGTATTTATAAGCTTTGGGATCAACCTGCTGCTGATTAACAGCTTTACGCCTATAAGGCTAAGTTTCTACTTGTTTTTTTGCAATTTTTTTTGCAATTTCCTGCATCTGGCGTTTTTTTTTTTTTTATTTGTGTGGAAATTGCATTTTGGGCCCCTTTGGCATTTTTTCAAAATTTGTTGGGTGCCAAAAAAAAAAAAAAAATTTGTGATGGGCAGTGCACTAAACATTTAGCAAACAATAATAAAAGTGTAGTCTGTGTGTATTTTTGATTTTTTTTTCTTTTTTTTAATATATTTTTAGGTAGTACTACTACTCCCAGCATGGAACACACTGTTCCATGATGGGAGTTGGAGTTCCTGTACAAATAGACAGATTGCCCGGGGTGTCACTCCTGACACCCGATGCGATCGTCCATAACATAGCAGAGATGCGGTGCAGCTCTATACAGCGCTCGCATCTCTGCACTATACTCTGGGCCGGCCAATGATGTGAATAGAAATTAACAACCACAAAAAAACCCTTATCAGGGAAGGCTAATTATAACTAACAAAATCAAGTGCCAAACGGCACACAAAAGCCAAATAACCCCCAATAAAATTTAACTTTTAATGATAAATATTAAAAGGACAGAAGGTTAAAATCTCCTATATTGCCACAGTTAGTATAATATGCTGGTGAAAGAGTGTATAATTCTGTACAGGGTTTATATTCCACCGAGACCGGCAGCCTTAGCTGACCACATATTTCACATTGTTCACATATTTATTCATATCTACCCAAGCTGCAGCCCTGGGTGATTTAACTGTGGCAACAATGAAATTATTAAAACCAGTAAACAGACACTGCCCCTAACTAGTTTCGCTCACTAGGAGCTTCATCAGAGGTACATGCAGATGACTGTCACTGTTTTTTATTTTATTAATGGTACCCTACGGGATTTTTGTAAAAAAAGGTATGTCCATCACTTTTTTGGATCGCTGAAGTCCAAAAAAGAAAACAAAATTGCCTGCAAAAACACCAAAGTTAAAACCCACATTTGCTTTTTTTACTCCCATAGACTTCTATGGGAGAAAAATGCCACGAGTTCGGGGAAAAAACACCATAGGCTAAACATGTTGCGACTTGAAAAACCGCCAAGGAGCTGAAAACGCCAAAAAAGAATGAAAAAAACGCCAAAAGGATTAAAAAAACACCAAACTGAAAAACGCAAAGTGGAAAAAGAATGCACAAAAAAAAAAAACAAGAAAAAAAAAAAACAAGTAGAAACTTAGCCTTACAGTGCAAAGGGAAAAAGCTGCCAAGCACCAGTAAGGGACAGCCTTTCTTTCAATATATCTTCAGGTCAAATGAAGTTTCTACTTTGCCACAATGTTTCCTTTGAATTACTGGATCTCTCTTTGTTCTTTCTGCTATACTGCTGCTATACACGTCCACTGAGGCTGTGTTTTAGTAGCTTTTTTGCCAGGTTCTTTTTTTTTTTTTTCCCCCCATACTGCCAAGATTCTCCCAAAATCTCAAAAAGAATCATGCTATTCATTAATTCAGCAATCGCACTAATGTCCACCATTAACCCCTCAGATGCCATCATAAATACCGATCATGGCCTCTGCGGCAATGCAGTGCTTTAAATGGCTGATCGGTTTGTCTGCGGCACAACTATGGGGATGCATTCATCAAAGATGGTGGACGGAGGTCTTCCTACCTGCTTCCTGCGGTCATCATGGGATCTTCTTCTCTGGTCTGCCTTCTAGCAGACCAGAGAAGAAGATCGCCCATAGCACTGAACAGAATTAGCAATCAAATTATTGCTATACATAGTCCCTTATGGTGAAATAAAAAAAATGTATTAAAAAGCACTTCCCCGGAATAAATTTGTAAATCGCTCCTATTTACAATTTTACCTGTAAAAAAGTGTTAAATAAATTATTGATAAACATATTTGGTATCGTGCATGCATAAATGTCTAAACTTTTAAAATATAATGTATAAACGTAAAAAAAAGTTTAAAATCGCTGCTTTTTTGTCACATCATATTTCAAAAACACTCAAAAGTGGTAACAAAAAAACCTACAGATCACAGAGCAAAAAAAGAGCCCTCATACAGCCTGGTATATGAAAAAATGAGAAAGTTAAAGGGGGTCAGGGCAATTTTAAAGGATACCTCTCATCAAATAAACTTTTGATATATTTTAGAGTAATGAATGTTTAATAACTTTCCAATAGCATGTTAATGAAAAATATGCATCTTTCTATTGTATTTTTCCCGATCAGTCCTGTCAGCAAGCATTTCTGACTCATGCTGGAGTCCTAAACCCTCAGAGCTCCCAGCCTGCTTTGTTCACAGCCAAACAGACTGGCAGCTCGTAGTGTTTAGGACTCCAGCATGAGTCTGAAATGCTTGCTGCTAGGACTGGTAGGGAGACCCCTAGTGGTCATTTCTTCAAAGTGGAAAATGAAATAGAAAGAAGCATATTTTTTTAATAACATGCAATTGTAAAGTTATTCTGCATACATTAATCTATAATATATCAAAAGTTTTTTTGATGAGAGGTACCCTTTAACCCCTTAAAGATTCAGGGTTTTTCCACTTTGATTTTTTTCCTCCTTACCTTTTAAAAATCATAACCCTTTCAATTTTGCACCTAAAATTCCATATTATGGCTTATGTTTTGCATCAGCAATTCTACTTTGCAGTGACAGTCATTTTATCGAAAAATCCATGGAGAAACAGAAATTTTTTTAATTGTGTGACAAAATTTAAGAAAAAATGGTATTTAGTAACTTTTGGGGGCTTCTGTTTCTATGCAGTACATTGTTCAGTAAAAATGAAACCTTATCATTATTCTGTAGGTCCATACGATTAAAATGATACCCAACTTCTATAGGTTTTAGTTTGTCTTACTTCTGGAAAAAATCATAACTACATGCACTAAAATGAATACTTTAAAATTGTTATCTTTTCAAGGTCAATCTGTCTAAGGCTGGGTTCACACTACGATTTTCAAATACGGTTACCGTATACGGTTTTCCCGAAAAAAAAACGTATACGACCGTATACGAAACCGTATGCATAGAGAATGCATTGTAAACCTTATTCCAAATGTTGTGTACGGTTGCATCCGTTTTGCTTTGGATACAGTTTTGCCGATTTTTCAACCGTAGGCAAAAACGCTGACGACCACGTTTTTGCCTCCGGTTGGAAAACCGTACGCGAACCGGTTCTTTTAACATTGTTTTCTATGAGAACCGTACACAGAATTTCAGAATACGGTTGCACACGGTTTTTCTAATCCGTTTTTGGAGTTGACACATGCGCAGAAGGAATTTCAATAGAACAATAGTAACTTTATGAAATTGCTTGAAAACTAATTCCAACAAAATAGCAAAACCGTTGGCAAAAACGGATGCAAATGGATAGAACCGTACATACGTTTTGGAACCGTATACGGGGAAAAAACGTATTTGGAGTCATACGGTTGTATACGGTTTTTGCCATATGTTTTTTAGTGGAAAACCGTATACAGTAACCGTATTTGAAAAACGTGGTGTGAACCCAGCCTAAGTCTGAGGCTATGCCTTTGAATCTTCCTCTCTCCCTATCTTCTCTACTTAGGGCTAACTTTTCCTTTAAATGGTCTCCCTCTGCTCTTAAGTATCTTCGGATTTTCTTGACCCCCTCTTACGCCTCTCTCTATTCTGCTAATTCTCCCCCTCTATTCCGGGAACTTCGAGGCCTTCGAGAAATGGCATCCCCATTACATTTAGTTTTCTGGTCGCATAGCAGCCGTTAAAATGACGGTCCTGCCTTAGTTGTTATATTTTTTTGAGACTCTCCCAGTAAGGGTTCCTCTCTCTGCTCTTTGCTCCTTCCAGTCCGCTATCTTTCGCTTTATTTGGGATGCTAAGAGACATCGATTACCGATGTCTGTTATGATGGCAGGTAGGTCTCACTGGGGTTTGGTGGTGCCACACGTGGTGAAGTATTATTGGGCGGCCAATTTACGCCACCTAGCTGCCTGGTCGACGTATTACGAATATAGTCGATGGATGGAACTCGAGAAGCTGTGGCTAGCCCCTGTTCATCCTAACTCTCTCCTCTGGACCCCTCGCTGTCTTCCCACTCTTTGGGTCCTCTCCTGGGTCCGATGTCCTTTTCTCGATACGTTTAGGGTTACTGTTAAGTATAAACTGTTGTCTTCATCTTCCCCTATGCGGTACTTTTTGTATCACCCTGACTTCCCATCTGGCCTGACATCTGGTATGGTGAAGGAATGGGGTTCCCGGGGGCTCTTTTGTTGGGCAGATGTAGTGCATTTCTGCTCCTGTGCCCTCCTGCCCTATGATCAACTGGTGTCTAGGAACGATCTTACCTCCTCTGAGCGGTTACATTATCTCCAACTTAGTCATTTTATGCTATCTACCTTGGGATCCACGGTTATTTCTCGGCCTACGGGCTTTAAGCAACTGTGCCGTCAGGGGCCGCAGGTTAAGGGCCTGGTTAAGGTGGCGCTGACCCTACACATTGTTATATGGGCCCCTGGGAGGAAGTTCTGAATACCACTATTACTATCCCACAGTGGTGGGAGATTTGGGAAAGGGCCTCTAAGGCCTCGATTTGTAAGGCCTATAAGGAAACCCAATATAAAATGGATGGGATGGTACTATACCCCTGAACTCCTTAACAGACTGAACCCATCTATCCCTTCGCAATGCTGGTGCTATGGAGTGGGGATTGGGTCCACATTTCATATTTTTAGGTCTTGCCTGCTTATTGTGGAATACTGGAGACCATTTACACTTGTCTTCCAGGGTCCTGTTCAAAAAAAAAAAACGTTTACATTTTTTATGCATGTTGTCCTAGTGGCTAAGACGCTGATAGCTTAATACTGGAAGCGAACACTCCCTCTGACAGAGAATCAGCTTTTGGCCCGAGTTCGTGAGATCCGATCCCTTGAGTCCCTGACTGTTTCTCTGAATAACGCTGTGCCTCTGTTCCTCTCTATTTGGGATCCGTGGGCTTGTTTTAGTGATCGCCAGCCTCCCTGAGCTACTTATCCCCTCCCCTCCTCCTCTCTTTCTCCTTGTCTCTTCCCCCACCATTCATTCTTTTTGTATCCCTGGTGTGTTTGCTGTTTTGTGTCCTTTTTATGTTTGTCTTGTGTTTTATGTCCTGGAATTCTGTGCTCCTTTGTTGAGTTTTTCTTAGTCCCCTGCCTTATTTCGTCCCTTTGTTTCTCTGTTATTTTCTTTTCTCTCTGGCTCTATGTTGCAGAGTTAAAATACCTTATGGTTGTACTGAGTAATACTTGTATTTTGCTCTAATGTGAGATTGTTTATTGTATACCGAGCCAGACTTTTCCTGGGAATATCCAGTGTGGCTTATAATGCTTCTTATGTATTGGAATCTTGTATTTCATTTTGGAAAATCTTTAATAAAAATTACAGTTTAACCCCTTAAGGACCGGGGGTTTTTCCGTTTTTGCATTTTCGTTTTTTGCTCCTTGCCTTTAAAAAATCATAACTCTTTCAAATTTGCACCTAAAAATCCATATGATGGCTTATTTTTTGCGCCACCAATTCTACTTTGTAATGACGTCAGTCATTTTGCCCAAAAATCTATGGTGAAGCGGGAAAAAAAATCATTGTGCAACAAAATTGAAAAAAAAACGCAGTTTTGTAACTTTTGGGGGCTTCCGTTTCTACGTAGTACATTTTTTGGTAAAAATGACACCTGATGTGTATTCTGTAGGTCCATACGATTAAAATGATATCCTACTTATATAGGTTTGATTTTGTCGGACTTCTGGAAAAAATCATAACTACATGCAGGAAAATTAATACGTTTAAAATTGTCATCTTCTGACCCCTATAACTTTTTTATTTTTCCGTGTATGGGGAGGTATGAGGGCTAATTTTTTGCGCCATGATCTGAAGTTTTTAACGGTACCATTTTTGCATTGATAGTACTTATTGATCACTTTTTATTCATTTTTAAATTATATAAAAAGTGACCAAAAATGCACTATTTTGGACTTTGGAATTTTTTTTGCGCGCACGCCATTTACCGAGCGGTTTAATTAATGATATATTTTTATAATTCGGACATTTCCGCACGCGGTAATACCATATATGTTTATTTTTATTTACACTGTTTTTTTTTTTTATTGGAAAAGGGGGGTGATTCAAACTTTTAATAGGGGAGGAGTTAAATGATCTTTATTCACTTTTTTTTCTCACTTTTTTTTGCAGTGTTATAGGTCCCATAGGGACCTATATAACACTGCACACACTGATCTTCTATGCTGATCACTGGTTTCTCATAAGAAACCAGTGATCAACGATTCTGCCGCATGACTGCTCATGCCTGGATCTCAGGCACTGAGCAGTCATTCGGCGATCGGACAGCGAGGAGGCAGGAAGGGGCCCTCCCGCTGTCCTGTCAGCTGTTGGGGATGCCGCGATTAGCCGCGGCTATCCCGAACAGCCCGACTGAGCTAGTCGGGAACTTTCACTTTCACTTTTAGCCGCGCGGCTCAGCTCTGAGCGTGCGGCTAAAGGGTTAATAGCGCGCGGCGCCTCGATCGGCGCTGCGCGCTATTAGAGGCGGGTCCCGGCTTCACTATGACGCCGGGCCCGCCGTGATATGACGCGGGGTTACTGTGTAACCCCGCGTTATAACAGAAGAGCAGGACCAAGGACGTACCGGTACGTCCTTGGTCCTTAAGGGGTTAAAAAAAATAATAATTTGACCCCTATAACTTTGTATTTTTCCGCACATGGGACGGTATGAGGGCAAATTTTTTGCGCCGTGATCTGAAGTTTTTAGAGGTACCATTTTTGTATTGATCTGACTTTTTGATTGCTTTTTTATTAATTTTTTCATGATATAAAAAGTGACCAAAAATACGCTATTTTGGACTTTGGAATTGCGTGTACGCCATTGACTGTGCGGTTTAATTAACGATATATTTTTATATTTGGGACATTTCCGCACGTGGAGATACCACATGTTTATTATTAACTTTTTTTTTTTTCCACACCTCTAGGGGCTATAACACTGCACACACTGATCTTCTACACAGATCACTGCCATGCATTAACATGGCAATGATCAGTGTTAGGCTAAGTTTCCACTTGGTTTTTTGCACTACATTTTTAGGGATTAAAAAAACGACTGAAAAATCTCCATTGCAAGTGATGTCATCATGCGTTTTTTCTTGCGTTTTTTCCTGCGTTTTTTTCATTTGTGTGGAAATTGCACCTTTGCGTTTTTTTTTGGTACCCAAAATTTCTTGGGTGCCAAAAAAAAAAAAAGGATGCAGCAGTGATGGAAATTTTTTTATTAAACGCAATGTTTATATTTTATAACCCAATTTTTATTATTTTTAATAAAGTGTGTGTTTCACTTTTTTTAAAGAAATTTGTAAAAATGTTTATGTAGTACTACTACTCCCAGCATGGAACAGACTGTTCCATGCTGGGAGTGATGGTACCTGTACTATAGACATATCGCCCCGGGTGTCAGTCCTGACACCCGATGCGATCGTCCATAATATAGCAGAGAAGCGAGCGGGTCTATACATCGCTCGCCTCTCTGCACTATACTCCGGCCACTGATGTCAACAGAAATTCATATTTCCCACCCAGAGCTGTGATTGGCCGGATGGTTGCAGCCAATCACAGCTCAGAGGAAAAGATGAATGAATGAGTGGCCGGCCCGGAGTATAGTGAAGCGCAGGGATGTGAGCAATGTATACAGTCGCTCCATCTCTGCTAAAGACAGGACGATCACAGAGGGTGTCAGTAGTGACATCCACTGTGATGTGTCCTTAAGCAGACACTACTACTCCCAACATGGAGTACACTCTGCTCCATGCTGGAAGCTGTAGTACCTGTATTAATAGACAGATCGCAGCAAGTGTAACTTCTGACACCCACTTCAATCTGTCTATTAATGTAGGTACTACAGCTCCCAGCATGAGGCAGAGTGTGATCCATGTTGGGAGTAGTATTACCTGCAGTTATGGAAAGATCACAGCGGGTATCACTCCTGACAGCCGCTGTGATGCTCCTGTATAATGTATAGAAGCGGCGGCTGCTCTCCTATGGTCCCCTGCACGGCCATATATATACACATGTTCCTATTTCTCACAGAGATCTGTGATTGGCTGGAACCATCTGGCCAATCACAGCTCTGTGGGAAGTATGAATAAGTGTAAGTATACATCAGGGCAGGGGACCATAGAAGAGCGGCCGCCGCATCTATATATTATACAGAAAGATTGCAGCGGGCAATCTGTCTATTTGTACAGGTAGTACTACTCCCTTCATGGAACAGTGTGTTCCATGCTGGGAGTAGTAGTACTAACTAAAAAAAAATGTAAAAAATAAAGCAAAAAAGTGAAAAAAACACACACAATACATTTTTATAATTGTCGGCTACATTTTTATTTCCCCGCACACATAAATTGATCCCTGTTTAAAAAGTAATAGTTTTTTTTTTCAATAATATACATTTCGTTGGATACAATTTTTTCCTTCACTACTGTATATTTTTGAAAAATTTTTTTTAAAGGTACCCTACGAAATTTTATTAAAAACAGCTATCTACATCACTTTTTTGGATCGCTAAGTCCAAAAAAGATTAAAAACCGCCTGCAAAAATGCCAAAGTTAAAATCCACATAGCGTTTTTCTTGCAGTTTTCTCACTCCCATAGACTTCTATTGGAGCAAAACGCCACGATTTTGAAAAAAAAACGCTGGTTTGAGGAAACTACAGCGTTTTTTTCAAAATGTCAAAGAGCGGAAAAAAACACAGAAAAAGTGAAAAAGCCAAAAGGATTAAAAAAACGCCAAAGTGAAAAAACGCAAAGTGGAATTCGAAATTTGCGATTTCTCATTGACTCACAGCTAACATCTGGCCGCAGCGTTTTTTGACCAGAAAAACGCCATGCGGCAGAATTGGCGTTTTTCTTTGCGTTTTGCAAAATAAAATTAAAAACAAGTGGAGACTTAGCCTTATCAGCAGTCAATTGCACAAGCCTGGATTTCAGCAATCTGACGTGCCAGCAGCATTTAACGGACTCTCCGCTTGCCTTCTAGCTGATTGGGACATCGCGATTTTACTGTGATGGTCCACATCAGCCCGACTGAGCTGCCGGGAGTGTATTTTTGTTACTTTAGATGCGGCGATCAACTTTGAAAGCCGCGTCTAAAGGGTTAATAGTGCGCGGCACAACGATCGGTGCTGCACGCTATTAGCCCAGGGTCCTGGCTTACATTAGCCGCTGGGACTGACCCGCTATGATGCGGGGTCACGGAGTGACCCTGTGTTATAGCCCTGCATCCTTAAGAGGTTAAACATACTTATTTTGTTTAAAAAAAATAATAATTTTAGAAGCAGTACAATAATGGAAAAGTATCTAAACATGGGTATCATTTTTATCATATTGACCCAAAGAATAAAGAAAACGTGATTTTTACTGTAAAGTGTACGAAACCCACCATAATTTGCAAGATTGCAGTTTTCTTTTCAACTTCCCCACACTAAATATTTTTTTGGTTTTGCGGTACATTTTATGGTAAAATGAGTAATGTCATTACAAAGTACAACTAGTCGCACAATAAACAAGCCCTCATATGGGTCCGTGGACATAGAAGAGTTATGGCTTTTAGGAGAGGAGGAGAAAAAAATGTAAAAATAAAATTGGCTGTGTCCTTAAGGGGTTAAGCAATTGGACTCTTCGCTCAGTCTGCACATTTAGGAATTACTGTAAACTAAAAATTAAGTGACAGATATTTCTCACTGATCCTTTCAGACAGACCGAAATTCTGAGACCTTAGAAATAGTTTAAAAAACAAAAGACCAAGTATAAAACCCCTTGCTTCTGTCGCTGCAACAAGTTCAGAACAAATGCAAGCTCTCTATCAGTAAAATCCCCATGGCAACTGAATGCCAAATGAGACATGTAAAAAGACTACGAGGCAAGTAGTGTAATTGAAACACTGCCGCAGTCCGAAATGAATGTTCCTGGTATCTACTGCAGATTACCTAATGCTCCTTTATTATTGAGACAAGCACCCTATCATGTGGAGACCTTCGTTTCTGTGAATATTTGTCAAAAAAATAAACAGAAAAAAACCTGAAGCAGTAAAATGTTTGCTCTGCTTCAGTGTCTGCTTTTTGCCATTTTCTCTCTCAAATGGTTGTGTTAGCTCCACGTTTTTCATTAATTTTACACCTACCCAACTGTTCCATATATTAACATGCTACACTAGCCACTGTTATCTGTCATGTTTAAAGCTTCTCTCAGGCATTTGGCGCTCAGCTTCCATCTTGTGTATTCTGATCACTTTCAGTTCTAGCTAACGACTTCTACACATCAGCATGCTTCTTAGCCCATGTCTTCCGCCATGTTTTTCGGGAGCCTCTCGCAGTCTGTCTATGTTCAGAAAATGAGCTCCCGTGATCCTGTACATTATTTTTAGATACTTGAAACTGAATCCAAACAACATTATCATGTTTTCTGCTACAAATACCGTAATTACAATGGTTTTATGACAATTTTTTATATAAATGAAATAAAGAAATAGGATAACAGTGCATTTTAAACCACAATCCTGAATCATAGTCATCAGCAAATAAACCTCCCAAGATATCCAATGTACTCACAAAGTAAAGCGCACAAGGTACATGTACAGTAACATCTAAAAATATGATGCAGAATATGTTGGTTAATTATCTAGAATTCGTTAATAACAAAGAATGCACAATTTACGCCTGTAGGATTTAGAATAAGAACAAATAGTGTTGCCAAATGCAAGTGGCTGGAAATCAATTAAAGGGGTTAAAGGGGTACTCCGGTGAAAAACTTTTTTTTTTTTTTTAATCAACTGGTGCCAGAAAGTTAAACAGATTTGTAAATTACTTCTATTAAAAAATCTTAATCCTTCCTGTACTTATTAGCTGCTGAATACTACAGCGGAAATTCTTTTCTTTTTGAACACAGTGCTCTCTGCTGACATCATGACCACAGTGCTCTCTGCTAACATCTCTGTCCATTTTAGGAACTGTCCAGAGTAGGAGAAAATGCTGCTCTGGACAGATCCTAAAATGGACAGAGATGTCAGCAGAGAGCACTGTGCTCATAATGTCAGCAGAGAGAGCTCTGTGTTCCAAAAAGAAAAGAATTTCCACTGTAGTATTCAGCAGCTAATAAATACAGGAAGGATTAAGATTTTTTTAATAGAAGTAATTTACAAATCTGTTTAACTTTCTGGCACCAGTTACCGGTAATTAAAAAAAAAAAAAGTTTTTCACCTTTAAAGAAACCAGTCAGCTTCTACAATTCAGTCAGCATGACAGAGTGATAACAGCTGCCTTGTCCTTAACCACCCCGCATCACATCGCGTCGGTCCCAGTGCTCATCAACGGCCGGGACCCGAGGCTAATACCACACGTCGCCAATCGCGGCAATGTGCGGTATTAACCCTTTAGAAGCGGCGGTCAAAGCTGACCGCCGCTTCTAAAGTGAAAGTGAAACTATCCCGGCTAGTCAGTCGGGCTGTTCGGGACCGCCACGGTGAAATCGCGGCATCCCGAACAGCTTGCAGGACACCGGGAGGGCCCTTACCTGCCTCCTCGGTGTCCGATCGACGAATGACTGCTCCGTGCCTGAGATCCAGGCAGGAGCAGTCAAGCGCCGATAACACTGATCACAGGCGTGTTAATACACGCCAGTGATCAGCATGAGAGATCAGTGTGTGCAGTGTTATAGGTCCCTATGGGAGCTATAACACTGCAAAAAAAGAGTGAAAAAAAAAAAGTGAATAAAGATCATTTAACTCCTCCCCTATTAAAAGTTTGAATCACCCCCCCTTTTCCCATAAAAAAAAAAAACACAGTGTAAATAAAAATAAACATATATGGTATCACCGCGTGCAGAAATGTCCGAATTATAAAAATATATCATTAATTAAACCGCTCGGTCAATGGCGTGCGCGCAAAAAAATTTCAAAGTCCAAAATAGTGCATTTTTGGTCACTTTTTATACCATTAAAAAATGAATAAAAAGTGATCAAAAAGTCCGATCAAAACAAAAATGGTACCGATGAAAATTTCAGATCACGGCGCCCTGTACGTGGAAAAATAAAAAAGTTATAGGGGTCAGAAGATGACATTTTTAAACGTATAAATTTTCCTGCATGTAGTTATGATTTTTTCCAGAAGTGCGACAAAATCAAACCTATATAAGTAGGGTATCATTTTAACCGTATGGACCTACAGAATAATGATAAGGTGTTATTTTTACCAAAATATGCACTGCGTAGAAACGGAAGCCCCCAAAAGTTACAAAATGGCGTTTTTTCTTCGATTTTGTCGCACAATGATTTTTTTTCCATTTTGCCGTGAATTTTTGGGTAAAATGACTAATGTCACTGCAAAGTAGAATTGGTGACGCAAAAAATAAGCCATAATATGGATTTTTAGGTGGAAAATTCAAAGGGTTATGATTTTTAAAAGGTAAGGAGGAAAAAACGAAAGTGCAAAAACTGAAAAACCCTGAGTCCTTAAGGGGTTAAAAACACTTTCTCCTAAGCGAATGAGAAGATCATTGAAATTATGTTACCAGATTATTTTAGTGCCAGGACTAAAATTCTGTATAAACTCATACATACCTTCCTACGAGCCCCTGTTGGTCCGGCAGTGCTGACGTCATTTCCACTTCCTGGGGACAGGGATGCCGCAGAGCAGTCGGCGTATCACCGGCCGTAGCGATGTGCCTCCCCGATCGGTGATAGGCTGAGCCCACTCTCCTGTAAGGAGCTCTGGCCGGCTTCTTACATGACAGTGGGCTCAGCCTATCACCGATCGGGGCGGGACATCGCTACGACCGGTGATACGCCGATGGAATGACGTCAGCGCTGCCGGACCAAGAGGCCTCGTAGGAAGGTATGTATGAGTTTATTTTGTTTATTTTTGAGGCCCAGGCATGGGAATTTACAAGAGTGTACCACTACAGTTGTCCTTTAAGTTTGTCTGAGCAATAGACAGTTAGAAGAAATTACCTCAGTACAGTTAAAGGGGTACTCCCGTGGAAATTTTTTATTTTTTTTTAAATCAACTGGTGCCAGAAAGTTAAACAGATTTGTAAATTACTTCTATTAAAAAATCTTAATCCTTCCAGTACTTTTTAGGGGCTATATCCTACATCCCATTTTAGGAACTGTCCTGAGCAGCATATGTTTGCTATGGGGATTTTTTCCTGCTCTGGACAGTTTCTAAAATGGACAGTAGAGGTCAGCAGAGAGCACTGTGGTCATGACATCAGAGAAATTTAAAAAGTAAAGCATTTCCTCTGTAGTATATAGCCCCTAAAAAGTACTGGAAGGATTAAGATTTTTTTAATAGAAGTAATTTACAAATCTGTTTAACTTTCTGGCACCAGTTGATTTAAAAAAAAAAAAAAAAAAAAAGGTTTTCCACGGGAGTACCCCTTTAATTTTACACTGAAATTAAAAGTGGCTGTGATAAATGCTGCATGGTGTTGTATTGCATTGCTGACCCCTATAACTTTTAAATTTTTCCGTATATAGGGCTGTATGAGAGCTCATTTTTCTCAACCTGATGTAGTTTTTAACGGTACCACTATTGGTTACTTTTTTTTTTGAGATGCGATATGACCAAAAATCTGCAATTTTGGACACTAGTATTTTTTAAAATATCATGCCATTCGCTGTATGGGACCATTAGAATTTCCACACACAGCGATTGTTTATTTGTTAAAATTTTTATTTGTAGCTTTTGCAAAACTACAACTCCCAGCATGTCCTCACTGTCATTTTTACTTCAGTACATCCCTTTGCAAGTTTCCTACTCTGCGACTTATTGTGCTACTTTTTAACCCGTTGCACCAAACCGTATGACTTTTTAAAAGGAAACCTGTCATCAATTCCACCTGCACTAACCTGTCGGCAAGATTCCATGCTATGGTTCTCCGGCTATCCTCTTAAGGATCTTCCGCTCTGGGCTCGACATGGAGCATGGGCGGAGCTTAGTGACATCGCTGCTGTTCTCTGCTGGGTCCCGCTAGCAAACAGCAGCGGTGACTTCACTATGCTCAGCGTATGCTTCAAGTCGGACCCAGAGCGTAAGATGCCGAAGAGGATAGCCGGAGAACCACAGCACGGAACGAGACCAGGTAAGTATCGTTGTCATCAGTATCAACTGCACTACCTGCTACCTGACAGGTTAATGCTGGTGAAACTGATCACAGATTTGCCTTAAACATGCTGCCTTAAAAAGGCAGTTTTGTAAGCCAGGTCTGGGCTGGTGTAGATTTGCATTGTTTTGAAGGGGTTTGCGACTTTTTTTTTTAAAATGATAAATTCCTGATCAATGCATCTGTAAAGGCAGATGTGCCACAGGAACAGGTTCCAAAATGGTAAAAAATGAAACTCAAGAATTGAGAATAGAAGATCTTTACCTTTCACTGCATCTATAAAGGTAAGCTGGCAGTCAGTGAGGCTGAAATGGACATGAAATATTGGTAGAAAAAGGAAACGGCCAAAATCATTTGATGGCTCATACAGATCAATGCAAGACATGTAATGCATTGATCTATGTTTTCTACAATCTACTTCTAGAGCCTGCCACAGACAGGCTTTATCAATAGAAGATCCTTGGCAGCTGCAGAAGGTGAGGAAAGGAAATGGACACCCCCACCCCCTTGCGGGGGAGAAATCCAAACCACTGCACCATCAATGAACATTCTATCGCCGATTTAGATGCCACTGTAAACTTTGACAGTGGACATCTTAGGGGTTAATAGCCAGGTGTGTGTGGCCCTCTGCTTGTGACATCAGGGGCACCAGATATGGAGCAGCTTTAAGTCCCCAAGCCCAGCCATACGTCCTTAAAGAGTAGGAGAAAATCCCCATAGCAAACATATGCTGCTCTGGACAGATCCTAAAATGGACATAAATGTCAGCAGAGAGCACTTTGCTCGTTATGTCAGCAGAGAGCACTGCATTTCAAAAAGAAAATTTCCTTTGTAGTATTCAGCAGCTAATCATTACTGGAAGGATTAAGATTTTTTAATAGAAGAAATTTACAAATCTGTTTAACTTTCTGGCACCAGAGTACCCATTTAACATTGCTGTGAATGGGACTTCCATCACCCCATTTACATTGTGGAATTACAGCGGCGGAGAATTCATTGGAATTACACAGGCACTTCATTGCCATCAATGGTGACAGTGTATGTCTGCACTGTCCTAATCCCACCCCGGCGCCTCCCCAAGAATTTCGGCGGTAGCCACCATATGGAATCTCCATGCAAAATACCTGATTGGAATTCCGTGAGTGAAAATTTCTCCGTGTGAACATACCCTAAGCAAGAATTGTGTGCCAAAATGTTGCCGAATGTAAGCCACGCCGCTTTAATCAGACAAGGCACAAAAGTACCTGAAACACCCAATAAAGCTGGTGCAAGTCATATAAGCCAGTTTTTAGGTGCAAATTAGACCAGAATGGTGTATTTGCATTAGTAATTCTGCCCCAGTAAGTGGTTCTATGTTGTGAGGGAAAATTAGTTATAAATATAGTATGTGTGGTCAGATAAGAACCCATCGGCCCATTTAGTCTGCCAAACATTCTGAATACTATTAATAGTCCCTGACCTTATGCCAATCCCTTAACCTTTCCTGGTAAGTTTTATCATGTTATCCATGTACTAGTTTAGTAGTTCTTCTCTGAAATTTCTTCAAAATTTCTGTCATTTCGCTGAAGTGTTCTAAGAACAGTTTTTCAACATTAACCAAGCCACATGTTGCTTGCACTACTGTAGGCACCCAGCATGACTTAATGTGCTTCCATGGCCCACAAAATCTCTTGACTTGTCTCCCGTCAAGCACATTTGGGAAATATTTGGTTGGCAACTGCAAAGAGAACTGTCAGCAGCATGTAAGTGACCGTATTTTTGCACAAGGCACCATACTCTATACTGGATAAATCAAGATGTCAAATATTTTGTAGCAATTTCTTCACATTTGCTTATCATATCTATCGATCCCGTGATTTCCAAAATTCAACAACCTTTCCTTTTTGGTGTTGCAATTTCAATATTGTGGAGTGTGTATATAGTTTCAGAATTTAAAGGAGTAGTCCAGTAGTGAGCAAGTGGTGAACAACTTATCCCCTATCCTAAGGATAGGGGATAAGTTGCAGATCGCGGGGGTCCAACCGCTGGGGCTCCCCGTGATCTCCTGTACGGGGCCCCGACCGCCCGCGCGAAAGGGGAAGTGTCGACCCCGGCACGAAGCGGCGGCCGACACGCCCCCTCAATACAACTCTATGACAGAGCCGGAGTGCTGCCTTCGGCAATCTCTGGCTCTGCCATAGCGATGTATTGAGGGGGCGTGTCAGCCGCCGCTTCGTGCGGGGGTTGACACCCGCTATCTGGCCGGAGAGCCTGGCCCCCGTACTGAGAGATCGCAGGGGGCCCCAGCGGTCGGACCCCCTGCGATCTCAAACTTATCCCCTATCCTTAGGATAGGGGATAAGTTTTTCACCACTGGACTACCCCTTTAAGTTGTTGCCTACACCTTCATCACAAATTGTTAAATTTACCATTGATCAAACTAAAAGTCAAACAGCATGAATTGAAAATAGAGTAGATAAAACCAACACGAACCTTGTAAATGCCAATGCCTGGATCAATGAGAAAGGCTCGGGCTGAAGTAGATGGCTGAATGGGATTGGAACTGACTCGGGATTTGTGCTTATTTGTAGAATTTTGATGGGTTTTTCCATCTGAGTCCTTTTTCTTTGTGGAAGGAGCTGCATCGTCAGACTGTGAACGGATCAAGAGTTGAACAATGTCATTCAAGCCCACATTGTAGTCAAACAGGGTATGCCCATCTTCCAGCTGTAAAAACAACAAAACACACACAATATTACATTCTCATATTTATATACAAAAACACAAGTTAAAATGGTAAATGTGACTAGCTTTGCTACCCATAGCAGAGTGCTTCCCATTTGCCTCTGTGGGTATCATAATTCATCTAACAAGCACCTTTTGTAGTTTTTAGCCAGCGGGCAATCTCACTGAGATATCAGAATGCTGGCCCAGAAGGAAACAGAAATATAATACATGGAACACTGAACTGAGAACCGGATGAGTCTGAACTCAACAAAAGCCAAACTCCAAAACATGGAGGAATACGGGTCAGGACTCTAAACAGGAGTACTAAATACTGAGCAAGGGTACAAGCACAAGACTAACAGTGTGAACACAGACTAAGATATAACAAGGTTTACAGCAGAACGAATATACACAATACTAAAAGCCGACAGATTACTAAAACCAAGCAGGATAAAATCTATAATCATAAACAGGAATAGTAACAATGGTAAAAACTCAGACAGACATAGCAAATGTGAATCATAAAACAGTCATAGTCAGAGTAGAACTAATCACCAGCAGAGTGTAACAGCAGATCTCGCCCGCCTGAGTTGCAATTGGCTAATAGCACTAACTATTCCCTAGCCAGGGAGCACAGAAAACTGTTCAGACACATCCTAGGTGTCTAAAATATTCTAAAATAGCAACTAATGGGTTCATGGAGCAGTCTCATTAATAATATGAAAGTTGGCAGGTAGGATTAGGCCCTTTACCCCTGAACAGCCCAGTTATTTTGGGCCTTGGGGACCTGCCATTTTTTTCCTTGTCCATATGCCTTTTGGAGTAGGTTTTATAATTTATAAAAAAAAATAGTAATTACTTATCGGTATAAATGATGTTAAAATATACCAATCGAAAAACAAGAATAAAAGTTAAGATGGACAGAATTGTAGGGCTTTGTGGTTTTTTTTTGTTTTTTTTTTAATTGAGACAAGTTGATGTTTTCATTGGTACCATTCTGGTGTAAAATCACTATTTTCCCTCCATTTTACCCTCCATTTCAGCAAACCTCCAAAGATGGTCATAGCGGCAGAATAAGTTATTAAATTTCACAGCAACTTTGAATCCGGAGACTTGTTCCAAGGACAAATCAGGACAAATATTTGTTAGAAGTCCCATGTAAGGTGCAGAAAAATTCAAACACATATTCTGCCAATGGGACCATCATTGGAGGTAGTCTATAACTCCAAAAAATCCTTGCTCTGCACCCTAGTAACAGACACAGCTAAATGAAACATAAAAAGAGGGGCATGGCTTAGCATGTGCTATATGCAGGTAGCTCAAAATCCTGAAAGAGCCTGGGCTGTGTAACTGCAAGCTGATTCAGCCTGCCAGCTGAAAATGATCCAAACTGTTGAAGAAAAGGTAAAAATTAGTATTTCACCACCAATGAAGCTCAGGACAGCTGTCCCCTGTGTAAATACCAGTGTACCTACTGCAGTACTGTAATCTCCCCTGCTCCCTCCCTTTAGTTTGTAGGATCATCATCATTAGCAGCAGAAAGTCCGTGTTTAGAGTAACTCCTTTCTTGCTGTTCTGCTAAAGTTCTCCTTTCTGCTTGCAAAGCATATTGCAAAGCCAGTGCATCAAAAAGCTCCTTCACATCATTTATAGTAGTGTACTGTGTCAACCAATAGCCAAGCAAAGTGCCAGTCTGTTTAATGCACTTTCATCAGCACAATGTTTTAGCATACCAGTGAAGAGTATGTGCTGTGCTGGCCAGACAACTAGGGGAGGAAGTTATAGTGTGTATTACTGACACACTATAACTTATAGGCCCTCATTTACTATTCTAAACCCGACCTCTTTTGTCGGGTTTTTTTGTCGCATCTTTGTCTGCACCATGTCGCAGACATCGTGCGCCAGTCTGCGACACGATGCGACATTTTTTCCTGACGGACCCGATGTGGATTCTCCCAAACCCGAAAAAGGGGCGTTACCCGACATTTCTGAGCTTTCCCACGTATTTATTAAGGTTTCCAACCCAAATTTGTTGTATTGTTGTGGATTTTTTCCCGACAGCTCAGAGGAGTTGGAAACCAAAACCAACAAAACCCACATGCGACAAACAGGATGCAACATAATAATAAATATCAGGGGGAAAAAGCAATCGGGTAAGAAAGCAAGATAGACTTACAACCCGATTTTCTTAGTAAATGAGGGCCATAGTGTGTATTACTGTATAACAGACCAGGCTACCAGGCTCATGTCCTACCTCCTGAAATGAAATGAATGAGAAATAGCTGTGCACAATGGAGGGGCACACTCAGGAGTTTCATAACAGCAGTGAGAGCACTCAAGTCACCGTGTCACCACACCGAAGGGTTAATGAATAAAACTGTGCAGGCTTTCAAAAATCTTTTAAAACAATTACAATGCTTTAAAAGGATACTCCGGTGAAATTATAATTATTTTTTTTTTTTAAATCAACTGGTGCCAGAAAGTTAAACAGATTTGTAAATTACCTTTATTAAAAAATCTTAATCCTTCCTGTACTTATTAGCTGCTGAATACTACAGCGGAAATTCTTTTCTTTTTGAAACACAGAGCTGTCTGCTGACATCATGAGCACAGTGCTCTCTGCTGACACCTCTGTCCATTTCATGAACTGTCCAGAACAGCATATGTTTGCTATGGGGATTTCCTTTTACGCTGGACAGTTCCTAAAATGGACAAAGATCAGCAGACAGCTCTGTGTTTCAAACAGAAAATAATTTCCTCTGTAGTATTCAGCAGTGTAATAAGTACAGGAAGGATTAAGATTTGTTAATAGAAGTAATTTAAAAATCTGTTTAACTTTCTGGCCCCAGTTGATTAAAAAAAAAAAAAAAAAAAAAAGTTTTTCACCGGAGTACCCCTTTAAGCATTACATAGTGTAATGCAGCAAAGGATAAGTCCTTCAAAAAGAGAAGCCCTAAGGGTATGCTTGAGCAGCATTGGGGCTGCCCAGCCAATGGGCTGTTTTCCCTATGGAAACTGATGCTGCGGTGGTGCCGATCACCACCTGAGATACACCATTTTAAGTTAGCGGTGCAAGGGACCCACTCTACACAGGTGGCCGTGACGTGGCGAGCAGGCTTAAACATTTTGATCAAAACGTACACCAACGACCTGTTAATTTTATATTCATGCTGAGAAGCAGATAATCTTTGCCTTGTCTGCTTTTCTACATTCATGCTAAAATCTACAAAGATCTTCTATATTGACTACTAGGTTAAAATGTAACCTAGTAAAACACTTTTCAGAAAGCTCAAATAAAATCTAACACCTCTATTGGATTTTTTAATCCCTTAAAAGACCAAGCCTATTTTGGCCTTACAGGGGTACTCCGCCCCTAGACATCTTATCCCCTATCCAAAGAATAGGGGATAAGATGTCTGATCGCGGGGGTCCAGCCGCTGGGGACCCCCGGGATCTCTGCTGAAGCACCACTCTGTCATTACTGCACAGAGCAAACTCGCTCCATGCGTAATGACAGGCGATACAGGGGCCGGAGCATAGTGATGTCATGGCTCCGCCCCCTCGTGACATCACACCTCGTCCCCTTAATGAAAGTCTATGGGAGGGGGCGTGACGGCCACCATTCCCCCTCCCATAGACTTGTATTGAGGGGGCGGGCCGTGACTTCATGAGGGGGTTTGTTGTTTGGGCATGCTGGGATTTGTAGTTTTGCAACATCTGGAGGGCCACAGTTTGGAGATCACTGTGCGGTAATTTCTAAACCATGGCCCTTTAAATGTTGCAAAACTACAACTCCCAGCATGCACAAACAGCAAATGGCTGTCTCGCCATGCTGGGAGTTGTATTTGCGTACCTCCAGCTGTTGCATAACTATATTTCCCAGCATGCCCTTCGACGATCAGTACATGCTGGGAGCTGTAGTTTTGCAACAGCTGGAGGCACACTGGTTAGAAAATACTGAGTTAGGTAACAGAACCTAACTGAAGGTTTTCCAACCAGTGTGCCTCCAGCTGTGGCAAAAGTACAACTCCCAGCATGCACAGTCTGTTAGTGCATGCTGGGAGTAGTAGTTTTGCAACAGCAGGAGGTTTACCACCGCAGCGCAAACTCCTAGCAGGAAACTCGCCATAACCCCCGCCCATGTCAATGTACCCTAAAAACACTACAGTAACACAAAATAAAGGGTACAACACTACATATACACCCCCTTACACTGTCCCTCCCTCCAATAAAAATGAAAAACGTATCATACGGCAGTGTTTCCAAAACGGAGCCTCCAGCTGTTGCAAAACAACAGCTCCCAGCATTTCCAGACAGCCACTGATGTCCAGGCATGCTAGGAGTTTAACAGCTGGAGGCACCCTGTTTGAGAATCACTGGCATAGAATACCCCTATATCCACCCCTATACAATCCATAATTTAGTCCTCAAATGCGCATGGCGATCTCTCACTTTGAAGCCCTGTAGTATTTCAAGGAAACCGTTTAATGCCACATATTGGGTATCTCCGTACTCGGAAGCAATTGCGTTACAAATTTTGGGGGGCTTTTTCTCCTGCTACCCCTAATGAAAAGGAAAAGGTGGGGTCTATCCCAGCTTGTTAGTGTAAAAAAATTAAACATTTTACACTAACATATGGGGCATAAAATGCTCTGCGGACGCACAACAAGGCTCAGGAGTGAGAGCTCACTATGTACATTTGAGCCCTAAATTGGTGATTTGCACAGGGATGGCTGATTTTACAGTGGTTCTGACATAAACGTAAAAAAATAAATACCCACGTGTGACCCCATTTTGGAAACTACACCCATCACGGAACGTAACAAGGGGTATATTGAGCCTTAACACTCCACAGGTGTTTGACGAATTTTCGTTAAAGTTGGATGGAAAAATGAAAAAAAAAAAAATTATATATTTTTTTTAACTAAAATACCGGTGTTACTCTAAATTTTTCATTTTCACAAGGGAAAAAAAGCCCCCCAAAATTTGTAACCCCATTTCTTCCGAGTAAGAATATACCCCATATGTGGATGTACAGTGCTCTGCGGCAGAACTACAATGCTCATAAGAGAAGAAGCGCCATTGGGTTTTTGGAGAGAAATTTTGTCCAGAATTGAAGGCCCCATGTGTTTACAAAGCCCCCATAGTGCCAGAACAATGGAACAATGTGCGGGACATGTGACCCCATTTTGGAAACTACACCCCTCACATAATGTAATAAGGGGTACAGTGAGCATTTACACCCCAGAGGTGTCTGACAGGTTTTTGTAAAAGTGGTCCCTGAAAATAAAAATTTTAAATTTTCCAAAGATCTGTCAAACACCAGTGGGGTGTAAAGGCTCACTGCACCCATTGTTAAAATCTGGGGAGGGGTATAGTGACCAAAATGGGGTCAAATGTGGGGGGTCCACTGTTCTGGCACCACAGAGGGCTTTGTAAACGCACAAGGCCCCCGACTTCCATTCCAACTAAATTCTCTCACTAAAAGCTCAATGGCGCTCCTGATCTTCTGAGCATTGTAGTGCACCAGCAGAGCACTTGATGTCCACACATGGGGTATTTCCATACTCAGAAGAAATGGGGTTACAAATTTTGGGGGGCATTTTCTCCTATTACCCCTTGAAAAAATGTAAAGTTCTGGCACCATAGGTGCTTCCTAAATGCAACATGCCACCCAAAAAAAACATTTCAGCAAAATTTACTTTCCAAAAGTCAAATGTGACACCGTCTCTTCTGAGCATTGCAGTTTGCACGCAGAGCATTTTACGTCCCAACATGGGAGAATTGGGGTTACAAATTTTGGGTAACATTTTCTCCCATTACTCTTTGTAAAGATGGTTAAAGGGGTATTCCAGGCCAAAAGTTTTTTTTATATATCAACTGGCTCCGGAAAGTTAAACAGATTTGTAAATTACTTCTATTAAAAAATCTTAATCCTTCCAATAGTTATTAGCTTCTGAAGTTGAGTTGTTGTTTTCTGTCTAACTGCTCTCTGATGACTCACGTCCCGGGAGCTGTGCAGTTCCTATGGGGATATTCTCCCATCATGCACAGCTCCCGGGATGTGACATCATCATTGAGCAGTTAGACAGAAAACTTCAGAAGCTAATAACTATTGGAAGGATTAAGATTTTTTAATAGAAGTAATTTACAAATCTGTTTAACTTTCCGGAGCCAGTTGATGGATATAAAAAAAAGGTTTTGCCTTGAATACCCCTTTAATTTGGGAAAAAATTTGCCCTTTAGCAAAAAAAAAAAAAAAAAAAAAAAAAAAAAGGTTTTCTTTTACACATCAGATTTCAACGAAAAGTTGTCAAACACCTGTGGGGTGTTAAGGCGCACTGGACCCCTTGTTACGTGCCTTGAGGGGTGTAGTTTCCAAGACAGTATGCCATGTTTTTTTTTGTTTAGTTTTTTTTTTTTGCTGTTATGGCACCGTAGGGGCTTCCTAAATGCCATGCCGCCCAAAAACCATTTCAGCAAAATTTTCTCTCAAAAATCCCATTGTCGCTCCCTCCCTTCTGAGCCTTCGAGCCAACAGAGCACTTTACATCCACGTATGAGGTATTTCCTTACTCGAGAGAAATTGGGTTACAAGTTTTGGGTGGCTTTTTCTCCTTTTACTCCTTGTGAAAATTAAAAAAATGGGTCGACAAGAACAAGCAAGTGTAAAAAAAATAAAAATGAAGATTTTGAATGTTCTCCTTCACTTTGCTGCTATTCCTGTGAAACACCTAAAGGGTTAACAAACTTTCTGAATGTCATTTTGAATACTTTGAGGGGTGCAGTTTCTAATGGGGTCATTTATGGGGTATTTCTAATATAAAGGCCCTTCAAATCCACTTCAAAACTGAACTCATCCCTGAAAAATTCAGATTTTGAAAATTTTGTGAAAAATTGGAAAATTGCTGCTGAACTTTGAAGCCCTCTGATGTCTTCCAAAAGTAAAAACATGTCAACTTTATGATGCCAACATAAAGTAGACATATTGGCCCTTATTTACTAAGAGTGTTGTGTAGGTTTCTTTGTGGGTTTTAATTCCCTACAATTTATTTTCCACGGTATTTACTAAGGTTTCCCTACATTTTCCACTTTCCCTACACTTTTTTTTTTTTTTTTTTTTTTTTTTACACATGTTCTGATCTGTCTGGTTTTCCTCAGCTCAAATCCACCACATTTTCTGTGGAAACCTTAGTACATATGTTGGGTTTTTGTGAAAATGTCGGTAACACGCTCCTTTTTGGAGGACATGCCCCCTTTCCCCAGCGGCCTCACCCCTTTTTCGGGTTTTCGTCGCAAAATGGAGATTTAGTCGGGGTTTTTTCAATTCTGGCTCAAATTCTGGCGCAGAGAGAATTTCTGGCGCACAACCCGACAAAACATGTCAGGTTTGCAATAGTAAATGAGGGCCATTGTGTATGTAAATCAATATAACATTTATTTGGAATGTCTCTTTTGCTTACAAGCAGAGAGCTTCAAAATCAGAAAAATACAAAATATTCAAATTTTTTATGAAATTTTGGAATTTTTCACCAAGAAATGACTCAAGTGTCAACGAAAATTTACCACTATGTTAAATTAGAATATGTCACGAAAAAACAATCTCGGAATCAAATTCATAAGTAAAAGCATCCCAGAGTTATTAATGCTTAAAGGGGTATTCCAGGCAAAACCTTTTTTTTATATATATCAACTGGCTCCGGAAAGTTAAAAAGATTTGTAAATTACTTCTATTAAAAAATCTTAATCCTTCCAATAGTTATTAGCTTCTGAAGTTTTCTGTCTAACTGCTCAATGATGATGTCACCTCCCGGGAGCTGTGCATGATGGGAGAATATCCCCATAGGAACTGAACAGCTCCCGGGACGTGAGTCATCAGAGAGAAGTTAGACAGAAAACAACAGCTCAACTTCAGAAGCTAATAACTATTGGAAGGATTAAGATTTTTTAATAAAAGTAATTTACAAATCTATTTACCTTTCCGGAGCCAGTTGATATATAAAAAAAAGTTTTGGCCTGGAATACCCCTTTAACCTGTTAAGGATGGCGGGCGTATCCATACGCCCCTGTTTCAAAGTCCTTAAGGACTGAAAGCGTATAGATACGCCCGTGGGAATTCCGGACCCCGCCGCTAGCCGGTTGGGGACCGGACCGGGATGCCTGCTGAAATCATTCAGCAGGCATCCCAGCACATCGCTGCGGAGGGTCCTGAAACCCCACCATGTCGGCGATCGGAGAAAATCGCATGTCGATTCAGACATGTGATTTTCTCCTATTCCGGGCTCATCGGGTCTCTGGTGACCCGATCACCCGAAAAATAGGGATGATCAGAGCAGTCAGTGACAGCCCCGATCATCCTGAAGGATAGGAGCGAGATTGCAGTTCTGCGATCTCCTCCTATCCCCTGCCATTAGTCAGAACTGAGTTCTGACCAATGGCAGTTAACGACAGGGGGTTGCCATGGAAACCCCCCGCTCTGCCCACCCCTGGATGTCGGGCAGAACGGGGGGAGAAGATGGTGGCTGGTACCTGGAAAGAAGATGCCGTGAGGACCGCCGATCATTGCTGGTAGGGAAGTGACGGTGGGCGGGGGGGGGGGGGGTTGAAGGAAGGGGGCAGTAAGCGATATTTACTGCTGCCCTTCCAAGTGGTTGCCAAACTGCAACTCCCAGCATGCACAGACAGCCAAAGGCTGTCTGGGCATGCTGGGAATTGTAGCTTTGCAACATCTGGAGGGTCACAGTTTGGAGACCACTATTACAGTGGTGCCCAAACGGTGGCCCTCTAGATGTTGCCGAACTACAACTCTCAGCATGCCTAGACTGCCCAGGCATGCTGGGAGTTGTAGTTCTGTAACATCTGTCCCTTCGGATTTTGCAATTTTCATGAAAATTTAGAAAATTTCTGCTATACTTTGAAGCCCTCAAATTTTTTCTTAAAGTAAAAATATGTCCATTTTATGATGCCAACATAAAGTAGACAAATTGTATTTGTGAATCAATATAAAAGTTATTTGGAATATCAATTTTCCTTACAAGCAGAGAGTTTCAAAGTTAGACAAATGTAAAATTGTAAACATTTTCATGAAATTTGGGGATTTTTCACCAAGAAAGGATGCAAGTAACAACGAAAATTTACCACCAAAATAAAGTAGAATGTGTCACGAAAAAACAATCTCAGAATCAGAATATTCGGTAAAAGCAGAGTTATTAATGCTTAAAGTGACAGTGGTCAGAATTGCGAAAAAGGGCTGCATCCTTAAGGTGAAAAAGGGCTCAGTCCTTAAGGGGTTAAAATCACAGTGGTCAGATGTGCAAAAAAAGCTCTGGTCCTTAACCCCTTAAGGACTGAGCCCTTTTTCACCTTAAGGACTCGGCCATTTTTTGCAAATCTGACCACTGTCACTTTAAACATTAATAACTCTGGAATGCTTTTAGTTATCATTCTGATTCCGAGATTGTTTTTTCGTGACATATTCTACTTTAACTTAGTGGTAACATTTTTTGGTAACTTGCATCCTTTCTTGGTGAAAAATCCCAAAATTTGATGAAAAATTTGAAAATTTTGCATTTTTCTAACTTTGAAGCTCTCTGCTTGTAAGGAAAATGGATATTCCAAATAATTTTTTTTTAATTCACATATACAATATGTCTACTTTATATTTGCATCATAAAATTGATGAGTTTTTACTTTTGGAAGACACCAGAGGGCTTCAAAGTTCGGCAGCAATTTTCCAATTTTTCACAAAATTTTGAAACTCTCTTTTTTTCAGGGACCAGTTCAGGTTTGAAGTGGATTTGAAGGGTTTTCATATTAGAAATACCTTACGGGTTTCACAGGAATAGCAGCAAAGTGAAGGAGAAAATTCACAATCTTCATTTTTTACACTCGCATGTTCTTGTAGACCCAATTTTTGAATTTTTGCAAGGGGTAAAAAGGAGAAAATTTTTACTTGTATTTGAAACCCAATTTCTCTCAAGTAAGCACATACCTCATATGTCTATGTAAAGTGTTCGGCGGGCGCAGTAGAGGGCTCAGAAGGGAAGGAGCGTCAAATGGTTTTTGGGGGGCATGTCACCTTTAGGAAGCCCCTATGGTGCCAGAACAGCAAAAAACCCCACATGGCATACCATTTTGGAAACTAGACCCCTCGGGGAACGTAACAAGGGGTAATGTGAACCTTAATACCCCACAGGTGATTCACGACTTTGCAGATGTAAAAAAAAATATATATATATTTTTTACCTAAAATGCTTGGTTTCCCAAAAAATTTACATTTATACAAAGGGTTAAAGCAGAAAATACCCCCCAAAATTTGAAGCCCAATTTCTCCCGATTCAGAAAACACCCCATATGGGGGTGAAAAGTGCTCTGCTGGCGCACTACAGGTCTCAGAAGAGAAGGAGTCACATTTGGCTTTTTGAAAGCAAATTTTGCTCTGGGGGCATGCCGCATTTAGGAAGCCCCTATGGTGCCAGGACCGCAAAAAAAAAAACACATGGCATACCATTTTGGAAACTAGAGCCCTCGGGGAATGTAACAAGGGGTTAAGTGAACCTTAATACCCCACAGGCGTTTCACGACTATTGCATATGTAAAAAAAATAAAAAAAATTTACCTAAAATTCTTCTTTTCCCAAAAACTTTACATTTTTAAAAAGGGTAAAAGCAGAAAATACGCCCCAAAATTTGAAGCCCAATTTCTCCCGAGTACGGCGATACCCCATATGTGACCCTTAACTGTTGCCTTGAAATACGACAGGGCTCCAAAGTGAGAGCGCCATGCGCATTTGAGGCCTAAATTAGGGATTGCATAGGGGTGGACATAGGGGTATTCTACGCCAGTGATTCCCAAACAGGGTGCCTCCAGCTGTTGCAAAACTCCCAGCATGCCTGGACAGTCAACGGCTGTCCGACAATACTGGGAGTTGTTGTTTTGCAACAGCTGGAGGCTCCGTTTTAGAAACCGTGGCGTACCAGACGTTTTTCATTTTTATTGGGGAGGGGGGCTGTGTAGGGGTATGTGTATATGTAGTGTTTTTTACTTTTTATTTTATTTTTTGTGTTAGTTTAGTGTAGTGTTTTTAGGGTACAGTCGCACAGGCGGGGGTTCACAGTAGTTTCTCGCTGGCAGTTTGAGCTGTTGCAGAAAATTTGCTGCAGCTCAAACTTGCAGCCTGATACTTACTGTAAGCCTCCGCCCATGTGAGTGTACCCTGTACGTTCACATTGGGGGGGACATCCAGCTGTTGCAAAACTACAACTCCCAGCATGCGCCGACAGACTGTACATGCTGAGAGTTTTAGTTTTGCAACAGCTGTAGGCACACTGGTTATGTATCATGGAATTTGTGACCTTACTCAGTGTTTCAAAACCAGTGTGCCTCCAGCTGTTGCAAAACTACAACTCCCAGCATGTACGGTGCATGGTGTAAGGTGACTGCTGGGAGTTGTAGTTTGCAACAGCTGGAGGCACACCGGACGTGAAACACTGAGTTAGGTAAAAAAAAAAAAACCTCTAAGTTTCACAACCAGTGTGCCTTCAGCTGTTGCAAAACTACTACTCTCAGCAGTCACCGACAGCCAACGGGCATGCTGGGAGTTGTAGTTATGCAACCAGCAGATGCACCACTACAACTCCCAGCATGCACTTTAGCTGTTTGTGCAAGCTGGGAGTTGTAGTTATACAACAGCTGAAGGTACACTTTTCCATAGAAAAAATGTGCCTCCAGCTGTTGCAAAACCATAAGTCCCAGCATGCCCATAAGGGAATGCTGGGAGTTGTGGTGGTCTGCCTCCTGCTGTTGCATAACTACAGCTCCCAGCATGCCCTTTTTGCATGCTGGGAGCTGTTGCTAAGCAACAGCAGGAGGCTGTAACTCACCTCCTGCTGCTGCTTCATCACAGGACTGTCCCTCGCCGCCGCCGTCGCTCCTGGGGCCCCGATCCCAACATTGACGCCGGGGATCGGGGTCCCCAGCACCTGGGGTCGTCTTTCCGCACCCGCTCACGCCCTCCGGAAGAGGGGCGGAGCGGGTGCGGGAGTGACACCCGCAGCAGGCGCCCTGATTGGTCGGCCGGTAATTCGGCCGACGAATCAGGGCGATCGTGAGGTGGCACCAGTGCCACCTCACCCCTGCAGGCTCTGGCTGTTCGGGGCTGTCAGAGACTGCCCCGAACAGCCAGTAATTCCGGGTCACCGGCTCACTGGAGACCCGATTGACCCGGAATCACCGCAGATCGCTGGACTAAATTGTCCAGCGATCTGCGGCGATCGCCGACATGGGGGGCATAATGACCCCCCTGGGCGATATGCCGGGATGCCTGCTGAACGATTTCAGCAGGCATCCGGCTCCGGTCCCCAACCGGCTAGCGGTGGGGACCGGAATTCCCACGGGCGTATGGATACGCCCTGCGTCCTTAAGAGGTTAAGGTGAAAATGGGCTCTGTGCTTAAGGGGGTTAACTAACCTTATATTTTAACATTAACGCATGCGGCAATACCACATAGGTTTATTTTTTATTAGGGTATGTTCACACTGAGGAATTGGGGCGGAAATCAAGCAGAAATTTTCTGCCTCAAAATATTGTTACTTTTCCACAAGAACTCACAGAGATTTCATGCGGAATTGGCGTGGAAATCGCGCGGAATTGGCGTGGAAATCGCGCGGAATTCACGTGGAATTCGTGCGGAATTCCGCGCAGAAATGCAGGTTTCATGCGAAGGAGGAGTATCAAGTATTTCTATTCATAACTTTTTTTTTTTCATGCGCAAATTCCGCGTGGAAATACTTCTGACTCAAAAAAAATAAATAAATAACAATGATCTCTATGGGAGAACGACGCTGATTCCGCCTGAAAGAAAGAACATGTTCTTTCTTCAAGCGGAACAGACTTCCTCGTCAGAATTCTGCTTGAGGAAATTCTGAGGGGCAGAAATTCTGCACAGCTCTATGGGGATTTTCACTGCTGAATGAATTGGAGAGGAAAAAGCGAGCAGAATTACTCGTGGAAATTCCCCTCCAATACCTCAGTGTGAACATACCCTTACATTATTTTATTTATAAAATGAGAAAAGGGGGGATTTAAACTTTTAATGGGGAATGGGATCATTCACTTTTAACTTTTTTTATTTTTTATTTTATTTTTATACACCTTACTTATAACATGCAATACTGCGATTACATACATTGTTTAATGCTGAGCTTTGATAGCAGTCGGGACCCACCGGGTATGAAGCACACTGCGGTATCAGGACCAGAGTGTACAGGTACACCCTTGGTCCTTAAGTACCAGGACGCAAGGGCGTACCTGTACACCCTCTGTCCTTTACAGGTTAAATACTTTACATACAGTAGCTTAATAAAAATAGTTTGCTAACAAAAAAAAAAAAAAAAATTATCTAAATTCCTATAATTTTCTGTTTAAAAAAAAATCTTACACTCGGAGTTGTGGCTCCATTTGCTTTTTCATTTATCTGCTCAGTCCGGGATTTTAATACGACAAAAAATATTACTTACCATGTTTTTTGTTCAGTTATTTGAACAGAGTTCACTATGGAGCTTCCAACAAACACGTGAACTTAGCCTTAACCCCTTAACGACCACGGACATAAATTTACGTCCTGGTTTGGCATAACTTCGTGCACATTTACGTCCTGTGTATTACCGCGAGCATAGGTGCTTGTGTCATACACGGCAGGATCCGGCTGCTATCAGCACGTCGTACATGTTGACTGTCTGTTCACCGTGTTCCTGTTGATTTAAAAGCTGCAAATAAATCTGTAGTTTTAAGCATGCCGGCCGTTCCATTTTCTTCTTCTAATTTACAAATCTGTTTAACTTTCTGGCACCAGTTGATATAAAAAAATATTTTCCACCGGAATACCCCTTTAAGGCTAAGTTCACGTCTTTGTTGGAAGCTCCATCATGAACTCTGGTCAGACTGGAAAGAACTACTCAACTTGCTGTGGAGCATAGAGCAGCTGATAAGTATTGGATCAATTAAGTTTTTTTATAGAAGTAATTTACAAATCTAGAAATATTAGAGAGGCTCTTATCTCCCAGAGAACTTGTGACTCGGGCTGCCCAAATAACACCTGCACCCAAGGCGCCAAAAATTATACAAAATATATAGAAAAATTGGGGCTCAGAGTCATGAATATTAGATACAAATTCATTTTTTGATAAGCTATTCGTAATATTTGTGACTTTCACGTTTCTGGTCCTCTATAGGACCTTTCTTCAGCAGCTCACCATGTAAGCCTTACATGTTGAGCTGCTGAAAAAAGGTCCTATGGAGGACCTGAAACGCGTCCAGCTTAAACTACTATTTATCCTAAGTGTCATCCACCAAAATCCCACAAGGATACAGCAATACACAAAAACCCACGGCACCTGCTAATCCTCACAGGACATTACGTGCCACCCACACCAGGAGAACATTGCTGGCTTTCCATTTGCCTTGCTTGCAGGAGAACTGCTGCAGTACCCTCAGTTCGAGCCCACTGCTGCCGCTTTACGAACTGAGACGGCCAAGTCTAACAGCGCACCCTCTGCCCAGGGATTGTGACTGGCTGACTATCAGGACAACACAATAGAGGTACCAACTAAAAATGATTTATCATGTGATAAGCGCTTCCACTATACACCATCTCTGCTGCATACCTGTGAGACAGCCGTGTCTCTAGCAGCGCTGTTACTGCTTGGGAAACCTGGACCCGTCCAGCGACCAACCCTGCATACAACAAAGGTACCAACTTTTACCATATTGCATTTCAAATACTGTAACCAGTAGCAACCAAAAATAATTACTGCCGCTACACATTTTTTGAGACCGCCAAGTCTCTAGTAGCGCGGAACTAGAATCACAACCTCATATAAGGTTACAAATTGTTTCATCTGTTGCCCAGTTACTATTGTATCAATCGCTGTATCCGTTAGCGACAATATCTACAGACACCATAATTGAAAATAAATCATCTGGATTTATTGCCGCAACTGAGATATTTATTCACATTGTCTATCTGCATCATTTCTACAGACTCTGTGGACACTTAGCGAATAATTTTAAAGTTTTTTCATTTTATGTATTTTATTAGTTTTAAATAATTATTTGCCATATTTTATGCTTTGAATATTTTATGTATAGACTATTTAATATATCAGTGTATTTCTGCTGATCCACAAGGGCCCTGTGGGTCAAAAGACACAAATATTACGAATATCTTATTATCAATAAATTAATTTGTATCTAATATTCATGACTCTGAGCCCCAATTTTTCTATATAATTTACAAATCTGTTTAACTTTGACACCGGTTGACTTTAAAATAATTGTTTTCCACCGGAGTACTCCTTTAACCGTTATAACTAGTATTAAATACACAATTGGTTTTTTATATCAACTACACCACCACAGTATGTGAACCCATCCTATGACAGCTTTTTGGCAGCAATTTGTAGATATATTTTACATAAACATATTGCAGCAGTCCATAGTGTCTTTTGAACAGTGACTCATTACAATGGAATAAAGGTTATGCTTCATGAGATTTTTCTGCAGTTAGTAAAGGGTTTAGTCTGTTACGCTATGCAAATCACTAGTCTTAAAAACGTGTGTCAATGCATTTTTTTTTCACAGGATAGAACATCCAGAAAGCAATGTTTCAGATGTAGTAATTGCTACCGTATTCTGTTCATTCTTACAATAAGGCATTTACTGTAATAGCTGTTTACAGTGACAGCACCATACAGTAACAAAGTAAGGGACACTTTACAAATCCTCATAGTCTGTTTTCAACATTTTACAGTAAGTAATATTTTACATCTCTGAAATGTAAGGGCAAAGTCTTTGTTTCAGGAAAGACATGGCCTTTCCTTTAATGCAAGTATTTAGTAAAAAAAAATAAAATAAAAAATAAAATAAAATATATTTATATATATATATATATATATATATATATATATATATATATATATATATATATTATATATATATCCAGTTGTTTTAAGGGAGAAGTATACAAATAAATGACAGTATATAGAAATAAATGACAAAAAATTACCCAAAAAATACAGTTTTAACATAAAAAAAAATTTGCTTTACCAAACAGACGATTTTCAGATAACCCAACCATTTATGGATTTCATGTTAATCCACGAAGGAAAAAGGAAAAAAATATTTAAGTAGTCTCAAAAGTCTATTTGCCAGCATCTTCTCAGTAAGCTATTAAAAAGATAACAATATTTGAGGGGACGGGGAAGGGGGGGGGGGGGGGGGGGGGGTTTGGTGTAGAAATTTATCGAGGTTTGCACACCAGTTTCTGGTGTAAAATAAAATTTAAAAAATTGCAACTTTTTCTGTGTTTTGCTCAAACATTTTCTTATAGCAGTTCTCTGATTAAAGCTTTGATAAGTTTATTTTTGCCTTTAACAAACATCCAGAAATTGTCTACAAATTGGCACATTTCTAACTGAAGTATGACAGGAAAGGAGTAGTGAGGAAGGCATGGAAGCTAAATTGCTAGTTTACAGTTAAAAAAAAGGTCATCCTAAATCTGAGGATTTGCAGACAAATATGAGGAAACAAAAAACATTTCAAAGGGTAAGTTTAAATGAACTGGTGGCAGAAAGTTAAAACAGATTTGTAAATTACTTGTATTTAAAAATCTGAATCCTTTCACTTATTAGCAGCTGTATGCTACCAGAGGAAATTCTATTCTTTTTGAATTTCTTTTTTGTCTTGTCCACAGTGCTTTCTGCTGACACCTCTGTCCATCTCAGGAACTGTCCAGAGCCGCATAGGTTTGCTATGGGGATTTTCTCCTTCTCTGGACAGTCCCTGATACGGGCATCAGGTGTCAGAAGAGAGCACTGTGGACAAGACAAAAAAAATTCAAAAAAGAAAAGAATTTCTTCTGCAGCATACAGCTGCTAACAAGTACTGAAACAATTAAGATTTTTAAATACAAGTAATTTACAAATCTGTTTAACTTTCTGGCACAAGTTTATTTAAAAAAAAAATGCTTTCCACCGCAGTACCCCTTTAATACCTTTAGCTTAGCATGATGCCCAAGATAAACACACATACAGTACACTAGGCATGCTGTTTTCTTCAATGCATACATTTTTGTAAAATACCTAATATATATATACAGTAAATTATATGATGTATAAACCTACAATTAACTGCAAGGGAGTATGTACTATAGTGGCAAACTATGCGACTGCTATGTTGGCCTTTGGTGAAAATGTTGCTACCATGTCCAGGTGTCCTTCATTGCGCCTACGATAGTGCAAAAAATTACTTGGAGCACAGGAGATTTTTCTATCATAGTTTCAGGGGTGTGTGTCATCATCAAGTAGCCTGGTGGCTCAGGGCTGTATTCACATCTACCTGAGTAAGACTGACTGACTGGGCAGTGCCAATGTCACTGCTCTACTTCCTCTGCTTGCTGGAATCTCACACTGCCCAGAAGCTGCTTCATGCCCAGGGATAGCACTGCTTATGGGCCAGCAAAGGATTTCAGTGAGTAATTTTTGGCCCTTTTATCACAAATGCAATGCAGGACATCAAGACAGTGTGAGAAAACATATTTAACTCTAGATAAATGTGTTGCCAGCAGTTATATCGGGTAAGATATGCTGACAGGTCCTCTTTAACCCCTTAAGGACCCGGGTTTCAGTTTTTGCATTTTCGTTTTTTCCTCCTTATCCATAAAAAATCATAACTCTTACAATTTTGCACCTAAAAATCCATATGATGGCTTCTTTTTTGCGCCACCAATTCTATTTTGTAATGACGTCAGTCATTTTACCCCAAAATTTACTGCAAAACGGAAAAAAAAATCATTGTGAGACAAAATTGAAAAAAAAAACGCCATTTTGTAACTTTTGGGGGCTTCCGTTTCTACATAGTACATTTTTGGGTAAAAATTACACCTTCTCTTTATTCTGTAGGTCCATACGATTAAAATGATACCCTATGTATATAGGTTTGATTTTGTCGTACTTCTGGAAAAAATCATAACTACACGCTGGGAAATTTATACGTTTAAAATGGTCATCTTCTGACCCCTATAACTTTTTTATTTTTCCGTATATGGGGCAGTATGAGGGCTCATTTTTTGTGCCGTGATCTGACGTTTTTAGCGGTAACATTTTTGTATTGATCGGACTTATTGATCGCTTTTTATTCATTTTTTTCATTATATAAAAAGTGACCAAAAATACACTATTTTGGACTTTGGAATTTTTTTGCGCGTACGCCATTGACTGTGCAATTTAATTAATTATATATTTTTATAATTCGGACATTTCCGCACACGGTGATACCAAATATGTTTATTTACACTTTGTTTTAAATGGGAAAAGGGGGGGTGATTCAATCTTATTAGGGGAGGGGTTAAATGATCTTTATTCACTTTTTTTTTGCAATGTTATAGCTCCCATAGGGAGCTATAACACTGCAGACACTGATCTTTTACATTGTTCAATGGTTTCTCATAGGAAACCATTGATCAATGATTCTGCCGCTTGACTGCTCCTGCCTGGATCTCTGAAACTGAGCAGTCATTTGGCGATCGGACAGCGAGGAGGAAGGTAGGGACCCTCCAGCTGTCCTGTAAGCTGTTCGGGATGCCGCAATTTCACCACGGCCACCCCGAACAGCCCCCTCAGCTAACCAGCATTGTTTTACTTTCACTTTAGACGCGGCGTTCAACTTTGAACGCCATGTCTAAAGGGTTAATAGTGCGCGACACCGCGATCAGTGACGCGCGCTATTAGCCACGGGTCCCAGCTGTTGTTAGAGGCCGGGCCCGACCCGCTATGACGTGGCCCCACGTTATAGAACGGGAGCGGACTCAGAGCGTACATGTACAGGAACCTGTACAGGAACAGGTTAATGGACATGGGTATTAACCAATGGGTCAGGGAAAGCATGGAAAAAAATAAACACCAGGGGGGGATTTATCAAAACCTGTCCAGAGGAAAAGTTACTGAGTTGCCCATTGCAACCAGATTGCTTCTTTCATTTATCAAAAGGCCTTTTCAAAAATAAAATAAACCATCTGATTGGTTGCTATGGGCAACTCAGCAACTTTTCCTCAGGACAGGTTTTAATAACCCTCCACCCTGGCAGATCTTTCTGTCCTGGGGAACGAATCAGATGCCATAATATTTGCTATAGGGCACCTCTTAGTTCTATGTAACTAATCTGTCCAAATACTTCCATTCCTTTTAAAATCTTGCAATATTTTCACATACACGTACACAATGAATGCAATGGGAATATATGAAGCAGCAAAAGCATAGCCCACTCCATATGAAGAGTGTTCCTGTGACTGCCACAACAGGTTTCCTGTTATACTACAGATCACAGTTCTTTTCTGTCTAACCAGTTTTATTTTATTTTTTATAAGTGAAAAAATGGGAAGTCCCTCTCAAGAAGACAAAAAAATTAGCCCTTTTACCCATTTTACAAATAAAACTGTAAAAAATTATGTGAAAAAATTAAAATGTAGTAATTGCCACGTGAAGAAGTGTATCATTGTTATTAAATTATTTTATATAATGTTCTTATTGTATTATTAATATTATTATTATTATTGGACTATCGTATACGGTGAATGGTGTAAACTTGAAAAAAAATGCCAATATTCTAAATTGATGATTTTTGGTCACATTATATCCCAAAAGACATTAAATAAAAAGTGATCAAAAAGTCCCATACAAGTAAAGTGATACAGATAGAAAATACAGATCACAATGCAAAACATGAGCCCTCATGCCACCGCGTATACGTAAAAATAAGAATGTTATAAGGGGTCAGAACAGGGAAATTTTAACCCCTTAGGGACTAAATCCATTTTCACCTTAAAGGGGTACTCTGGCGCTAAGACATCTTATCCCCAATCGCGGAGGTCCCGCCGCTGGGGACTCCAGTGATCTTTCACGCAGCACCCCATTACCATCAGCCCCTGAAGCATGTTCGCTCCGGGTCTGATGACTGCCAATCATGGGGCCGGAGCATTGTGATGTCATGGCTCCGCCCCGTGTGACGTCACGCTCTGCCTCCCTCAATTCAAGCCTATGGGAGGGGGCGTGACTTCCCACGGGAGTGGAGCCATGATGTCACAATACTCCGGCACCATGATCGGCAGTCATCAGACCCGGAGCGAACATGCTCCGGGGGCTGATGGTAACAGGGTGCTGCATGAAAGATTACGGGAGTCTCCAGCGGCGGGACCCCCGCGATCAGGCATCTTATCCCCTATCCTTTGGATAAGGGATAAGATGTCTTAGCGCCAGAGTACCCCTTTAAGGACTCAGCCCTTTTTTGCAATTCTGACCACTGTCACTTTACGCATTAATAACTCAGATGCTTTTACCTTTTTATTTGTGACATTCTACTTTAACATAGTGGTAAATTTTTGTCGTTACTTGCATCCTTTCTTGGTGAAAAATCCTCACATTTCATGAAAATTTTGAAAATTGAGCATTTTTTTTTTACTTTGATACTTTATGCTTGTAAGGAAAATGGACATTCCAAATAAATGATATATGGATTCACATATACAATATGTCTACTTTATATTTTACATGTTTTTACTTTTTGAAGACATTAGAGGGCTTCGAATGTACTGCAGCAATTTTCAATATTTTCACGAAAAATTCTAAATCTGTTTGAAGTGGATTTCTGTGAGAAATACCCCATAAATGACCCCATTATAGAAAATGAACCCCTCAAAGTATTCAAAATGACATTCAGAAAGTTTGTTAACCCTTTAGGTGTTTCACAGGAATAGCAGCAAAGTGAAGGAGAAAATTCTAAATCTTCATTTTGTTTTACACTTGTAGAGCCATTTTTGGAATTTTTACAAGGGGTAAAAGGAGAGATATCCACCCAAAATTTGTAACCCTATTTCTCTAGAGTAAGGAAATACCTCATATGTGGATGTAAAGTGTTCTGCGGGCGCAGTACAGGGCTCAGAAGGGAAGGAGCGACAATGGGATTTTGGAGAGTGAATTTTTCTGAAATGGTTTTTGGGGGGCATGTCGCATTTAGGAAGCCCCTATGGTGCCAGAACAGCAAAAACAAAACCCACATTGCATACTATTTTGGAAACCACACCCCTCAAGGAACGTAACAAGGGGTACAGTGAGCCTTAACACCCCACAGGTGTTTGACGACTTTACATTAAAGTCGGATGTGTAAGTGGGGAAAAAAAAGAATTTTTCACTAAAATGCTAGTTTTTCCCAAAATTTTACATTTTTACAAGGGGTAATGCGAGAAAATGCACCCCAAAATGTGTAACCCCATTTCCTCAGAGTATGGAAATACCCCATATGTGGATGTAAAGTGTTCTGCGGGCGAGCTACAATGCTCAGAAGAGAAGGAGTGCCATTGAGCTTTTGGAGAGAGAATTTGGTTTTAAGTCGGGGGCCATGTGCGTTTACAAAGTCCCCATGGTACCAGAACAGTGGACCCCTCACATATGACCCCATTTTGAAAACTACACCCCTCATAGAATTTTATAAGGGGTGCAGTAAGCATTTATACCCCACTGGCATTTGACAGATCTTTGGAACAGCAGGCTGTGGAAATGAAAAATAAAATCTGTCAGACACCTGTGGGGCGTAAATGCTCACTGTACCCCTTAATACATTATGTGAGGGGTGTAGTTTCCAAAATGGGGTCACATGTGGGGGGGTCCATTGTTCTGGCACCGTGGGGGCTTTGTAAACACATGTGGCCTTCAATTCCGGACAAATTTTCTCTCCAAAAGCCTAATGGCACTCCTTCCCTTCTGAGCATTGTAATGCGCCCGCAGAGCACTTTACATCCACATATGGGGTATGTTCTTACTCTGAAGAAATGGGGTTACAAATTTTGGGGGGCTATTTTGCCATTTTCCCTTGTGAAAATGAAAAATTTTGGGTAACACCAGCATTTTAGTGACAACATAAATCTTTTTTCATTTTCCCATCCAACTTTAACGAAAATTTATCAAACACCTGTGGGGTGATAAGGTTCACTAATACCCCTTATGTTCCGTGAGGGGTGTAGTTTCCAAAATGGGGTCAGACGTTTGTATTTATTTTTTTCTGTTTATGTCAGAACCACTGTAAAATCAGCCACCCCTGTGCAAATCACCAATTTAGGCCTCAAATGTACATAGTGAGCGCTCATTCCTGAGTCATGTTGTGCACCCACAGAGCATTTTACGTCCACATATGGGGTATTTCTGTACTCAGGAGAAATTGCATTACAAATTGGGGGGGGGGGGGGGGGTCTTTTTTTTCCTTTTACCTCTTGTGAAAATGAAAAGTATGGGGAAACACCAGCATGTTAGTGTAAAAAAAAATAACATTTTGTACACTAACAGGCTGGTGAAGACCCCAACTTTTCCTTTTCATACAGGGTAAAAGGAGAAAAAGCCCCTCAAAGTTTGTAACGTAATTGCTCCCGAGTACGGAAATACCCCATGTTGCCCTAAACTGTTTCCTTGAAATATGACAGGGCTCTGAAGTGAGACAGTGCCATGCGCATTTGAGGCCTAAATTAGGGATTTGCATTGGGGTGGACCCGGATGCAAGCATTAGGCCCTATTCACATGGCAGAATTACCTTAAGCGGAATGCCGCTTGAGGAATTCCTCCTCAAATGAAAGCTTAATACACTTCTATGGTAGTCCACACTCCATTCACAATTCTGCAGAATTTCCGCTTGGATTCCGCATCGATTTAGCCAAAAATGCTCAAAAGCGGAATTGGGGCAGATGCTGCCGTGTGAATAGGGCCTTACAATTGCCTCCAGTACAAAAAATATTCTATGCCAGTGATACCCAAACAGGGTGACTCCAGCTGTTGCTAAACTCCCAGCATGCCCGGACAGTCAGTGGCTGTCCAGCAATGCTGGGAGTTATTGTTTTGTAACAGCTGGAGGCTCCGTTTTTGAAACACTGGTGTACGAGACATTTTTAATTTTTATTGGTAGGGGGAGGGGGGACCTTGTACGTTTGTGTATATAGTGTTTTACCCTTTATTTTGTGTAGAGTACAATCGCACTGGCGGGGGTTTACGGTGAGTTTCCCGCTTGGAAAACCTAACTCTGTATTTTCCAACCAGTGTGCCTCCAGCTATTGCAAAACTACAACTCCCAGCATGTACTGATAGGCGAAGGGCATGCTGGGAATTTGAGTTTTGCAAGATTTAGAAGTTTAGAGACCACCGCACAGTGATCTCCTACAAATCCCAGATGCCCAGACAGCAAACTGCTGTAGGGGCATGCTGGGCGTTGTAGTTTTGCAACATCTGGAGGGCTACAGATTAGAGACCACTGTATAGTGTTCTCCAAACTATGCCCCTCCAGATGTTGCTAGGCACCAGTAGGATCACGTCCCCAGAAGGATCACCTCTCACCGCACTTTCAGCAGGATCGCCGCCGATTGGTAAGTCACCGCCGCTGCCCGCCGCCGCTCACAGAACAGTTCCTCCTCTCTGCCTGGACTAGCGTGGGTGGGCAGAGCGGGGGAACCGAACTTTAACCAACCAACCCCCCTCCCCCTGATCTGCTATTAGTCAGTCGCTTCTGACCGACCAATAGCAGGGATAGGAGGGGTGGCACCCCTGCTACCTTACTCCTATGCTTTCAAGGGGATCAGGGCTGTCCTTCTTTTCCGGGTCACCGGAGACCCGTATGACCCGGAATCGCCGGTCTGAATTGACCGTTCTGTCTCAGGACCCACCCAGGCGTTGGCACGGGATACCTGCTGAATGATTTCAGCAGGCATCCTGGTTCAGTCCCCGCGTGCGGCGGGACCGGAATTCCCAAGGGCGTACAGGTACACCTGAGTCGTTAAGTACCAGGACGTCAGGGTGTACCTGTACGCCCTGCGTCCTTAAGGGGTTAAACATACTTATTTTGTTTAAAAGTTTAACTATTTAAAAAAAAAAAAAAAAAAAACAGTACAACAACAATTGTAAAACAATAACAAGAAAACCAATAACAAGCAGGTATTGTTTTAATTGTACTGTTTTAAAAAGGTGCTAACAAAACCAAGAGCAGTTGCTACTGAATATTAATACATTTTATTGATACAAATTCAATTAAAAAGTCACCACATGTGACACCACAAAGTCGAGAATAATTTACAAAGAAATATTGTCATTAAAGCAATATATGAGATATAGACAGTTGCAACCATAATACGTGGGTGAGACAGGTGTGAGCTATGGGTCATAGTCACTGTCCATATGTAAAAATGAGGTGAAGAGAGTAAATGGAGGCTCTGTATGCAGTGAAATTTACGGGAGAGAACCGAAAGTCCGCCCCTGGTTAGGTTATGGTGACCCACTAAAGCCTATAATACACACTGCACACTGTAAAATTGCCAGAAAGTTATAACACCTCCCTTACCCATAGTGACGCCTGTCTGCAGATGGTTGTAACTGTCTACATCTCATATATTGCTTTAATAACAATCTTTCTTTGTAAAGTATTCTCCACTTTGTTAGTCACATGTGGTGACTTTTTAATTTAATTTTTATCAATAAAATGTATTAATATTTTTCAGTAGCAACTGCTCTTGGTTTTCTCTTTTTTGTTAGCATAAGTAATTATGGAGTTATACTAATATATTTGCATATAGACCCCCAGCACATTATATTAATAATATGTGGTTCATAACACGACAAATAATTTTTGGGCGCTGTAATTTTTTGCATCATTTTAAAAAGGTGTCATTACACATGCAAGGTACAATTGGTTGCGCAAAAAACAATTCCTCAAATGGGTCTGTGGATAAATAAATGTTATAGCTCTTAAAAGTCAAGGCAGAAAAAACAAAAATGCAAAAATGAAAAAGGCGGTGTAATCAATGCCAAAATGGGCTACAGCTAAAGGGGTTAAATAATCTGTCCTGTGCTATGGTGGCAACAGTTTGGAGGACACTTGCTGCAAAATTAGGTAGACGGGAATTAATGGGTAAGCTGCATGCGCCTGTTGCATAGCAACTCAGTACAGAAACCAACCAGACTCAGGAGGATAGATGCTGGAGCAGGAAGTTCATGGCTGTTCACAAAACTAAAAACGTAATGTAGCAATCTGAAAACGTTACAGAAAAATTGTCTAATATATCTAAAACCAGACCTAACTGAATACAGTTTTATAAATGATTATTATTATTATTATATTAAAATATGATGCATTTTTAACCTTTACTTTCCACCTTTTGTAGCAGACAAAAGATAACAATTAAAATGTATTTACCAGTTTATTTTCTATATGAGTCTACCCAGTTTTATCTTCCATGTGCTGATGTCATCACAATTTTTAATAGAAGCACATAGCTGTAAAATAGTAGACTGAAGACTTGTAAGGCAGTTTCAGATGGATTCAAATTCCAGAAGCCTAAAGTAAGTCACAGGAAGCTGACAAAATGTTCACAAACAATACAAAAGAATGTGGAAATGGGAACTTTTACCACTTATAGAAAAATAAAACTTTACAGTAAAACATCCAAAACAAATCGATTTTATACGTTAGTCTTTACATTTTTCTGATATTATTTAAAATCAATTCATTGCGATTTATATGACTCACTGAAAACCTAAATATTCTTATACCAGATTAGAAATATGAGCTTAAGCCTGAAACAGAGGTCATTAAAGCATCCTCCTCTTTTTTCCTTTGACCTTTGCCATTGTAACTGAGTGAACTTCCTTGACATAATTGCCTCTGATCAGAGCAGCATGGCATGTCCTTTATTTTCCTATCCCCATCATGTGTGGAAAGAGAAAGAAAATCTGTGGCTAATAAATGCACTCTTACTCACAGTGAACACGGTTTACATAAAAAAAAAAAAAAAAGCCACTGATGCTAAATTAATGGAAATCAAAGATTTACCACAGAGGAGTTTGTTTTAACAGTTAAGATTCCTTCCTGTGCACACATATAGGATCCTAAGAAAAGAAGCTAAAAATGACACACGCTGAGGTAACTGGATTTTCCTATAACCTTTACAACGGCACTGATCTAAAGCGTTTCCTCACCTCAATAGGGATGTAAAACCATAACAAAGAAGTTTAACCCCTTAAGGACCAACACAAGTAAACCTGTACGCTCCTGAAAGACCAGGCCTGTTTAAGTCAGGGATGTCTGACTATACTAGAGAATAACTCTGGTAACATTTTGCCAATCACGATAATTATGACAGTTTTTTTGTCACAAGTTATCCTTCATGTACATAGTAAAAGTAAGCCAACATCATTTGCGTTTTTTAAAAAAAATTTTTTACAATGCAAAAAATCATGAAATTAAAAAAAATAAGATTTTTCGCTATTTTAACACTAATAGGTTGCAAATATTTATACTTTCTGACCAAATAGTTTATGAAACTTATACTTTCAGAGGTCTACTATATTTTGAAAGCCTTTCTTTTGTTTTTAATTAACATTTTAAATGAATTAGAAGCCTAACAATTTAACTTGAAATTTTGAAAATTTTAAAAGTACATTTTTTTTTATGTGCTATGCAAGGTTTGCAGAGATTTGAAGGTAGTAGAATGAAGGACCCCCCCCCCCCCCAAATGACCCCATTCTAAAAATTAGACCCCTCAATGTATTCACTAGGGGGTACAGTGAGTATTTTTACACCATAGATTTTTGGCAGGAATACAAAGTCAGTGTTAAAAAATCAAAATTAGCTTTTTTCCACAAATGCATCATTTGCAGGACATATTTTTTGTCCATAGCTTCTGATATTTAATGAAATGCCCCTATATTTTATTGAGCTGCTCAGCCCGTGTTTGGAAATACCCCACATTTAGGCCATATTTGGTTCCTTAATGTAGAAAGACAAAAAAACAGGTGCGCTCCTAGTGCAGACAGTTTTGTACTTTTGCTTCAATGTGCGCAAAAAATTGGAGGCTTACCGGATAGTGTTGTGCTCAGGGCACAACACCTCTGCAGGCATGTAGACTCGCAATTGAAGTGGAGGTCAGTGGACTGGATGAGTAATGAGCAATGGCGGATAGGATACAAGAAAATTAGGAAATACCATATAGCGCTTCTCCTCCTAGGACATACATAGGCAGCAGTCCATATAAAAGTTAACAGAGTGTTAGCAAATAAAGACACTCTTAACTTTTATATGGACTGCTGCCTATGTATGTCCTAGGAGGAGAAGGGCTATATGGTATTTCCTAAATTTCTTGGATCATATCCACCATTGCTCATATTTGGTTCCTTGGTATGACCCAGAAGGAGAGGAGCGCCATTTGGCTTTCTGGGCATCATTTTAGGCCAGATGGATTATAGGCTGCACTTCAATCCTGCAAAGGGTTTTAGCTGCCAGAACCATACAGAACCCCCACAAGTGACCCCATTTTGGAAACTACACCCCCTAAAGTATTCACCTAGACCAAAAGTGAGTACTGCGAGTCCTTTTTGTGTGGCTGGAATGGTTACAAAGTCAGTGGAAAAATTTAAATTTTCTTTTTTTTTTTTTCCACAAATGCATCATTTGTGGGACATATTTTTTGTACATTGCATCTGAAAAGTAGAAAATGCGCCCCATATTTTACTACGCTGTTCATCCCGTGTTTGGTAATACCCCCGCTTAGGCCATATTTGGTTGCATGGTCACATGGTTATCATACAAATTATAGGCGGCACTTCATCTTGCAAAGCATTCTAGCTGTCAGAATAATACTGCACCCCCAGAAGTGACCCCATTTTTGAAACTACGCCCCCTAAAGTATTCACCTAGGGCAAAAGTAAGTACGTTGAGCCCTTATTGTGTTGTTAGAATTATTTCAAAGTCTTCTTTGAAATTCTTTATTTGTGGGACATCATTTTGGTAAGTCGCTTTTGAACTGGAGGAAATGCACCTATATTTTATCACGCTGTTCGTTCCGGGCTGGGCAATACCCCTACTTAGGCCATATCTGGTTGCCTGACCACCTGGTAGGACCAAGAAGGAGAGGAGCCCCCTTTGGCTTTCAGGGCATCATTATATGAATTATAGACCCCACCCCATGCCTGCAAAGGATCGGAGCTGGCAGAACAATACCGCACCCCTACAAGTGTATTGGCTGGACCAGGAACCGCTCTGATTGGTCCCTGGTCGGCTAGTGGTGACACGTGGCTGTAACATACTGCTGAAACGCAGTATGAACAGGACGCAGTGTAGGGTCACATAGAGCACATCCGCAGCTTATTTCACACCGCGGATGCCCCCCGGCAGTCACAAGAGCGAGATCACTACTGTGGCTGGGTAGCTCAATGTGTCCGCTCATGACTGCTGGCGGGAAATCCGCTGCTATGAGTGGACACGCAAAGCTACCCAGCCGCAGCAGGGAGCTCATTATTGTGACTGCTGGCGGGCATGTGCACCGTGTGATCCTACACATTATACATTTTTATTTTGCATTATATTTATTTAATAAATGTATACACTTTTTTTTCCCACTTTTATTTATTTTATCATTTTTTTACACTTTTTTTTTAATGCTTTGGAATACTTAGTATTCCAAAGCATTGCAGTTATATGCTGTCTGCCAGTTTTACACTCAGGCACGTCCTGACTGGCAATAACCGGGGCAGACCTGGGGGTCCAAGTAAAGAACCCCGGCTGCCCAGGTAACCAGCAGCACCCCGGGATCGTTGTGGGGTGCTACAGGAGAGAGACAGAGGGAGCCCCTTCCCTCTGTCAAAACTCCTTACAGTTCGCGGTCGCTTCAGACAGCAGCTGTAAGGGTTGAACTGCCGGGACCAAAGTTTTCTTCGGTCCCGGCAGTGTGGCAGGCCCCCTGCCCATAGGGGATTACACACAGCACCCTGCGATTGTGCTGCAGGGTGCTGCAGGGAAGAAAGAGGGAGCTCCCTCCCTCTGTCAAAACACTTACAGCCCGCGGTCACTTCCAACCGTGGCTGTAAGGGTTAAACTGCCGGGACTGAAGTTTACTTCGGTCCCGGCAGTGCGGCAAGGTCCCGGCTGTGTGTTACAGCCAAGTTCCTGCCGCGATCTCGTGGGTGCACTGGGCAGCACCCACGAGAGCCATGGATGTGTATTCTTGTCCTAATGGCGGAACGTGCATCCTGCCTGGACATGTATACATGTCCATGGTCCTTAAAGTGTTAAAATCCCCTCCCTCCTACCTTTCCCAGTTATCTTATAACCTCTTCCTAGTAGTGCAATGAACATTAATATAAAATATTAAAAGGCATTGAACACACTAAAAATAAACATACTGGGGGAGATTAATCAAAACCTGTGTAGAGGAAAAGTGGTGCATTGGTCTATGGCAAGCAATTGAATTGCTTCTTTCATTTTTACAAAGGTCTCTAAAAATTAAAGAAGCAATCTGATTGGTTAATATGGGAAACTGCACCATTCTTCCTCTACACAGGTTTTGATAAATCTCCCCAAAATGGTTTAAAAAAATCCTGGATCACTGTAGAGGTTAGAGAAAACTTCAATTACCGATGACTAGTGCTGGCGTTTTTTTTTCCCTCCCGCGGTATGGATTTTTGCCCATACCGCTATACCGGTCGGGCCCCTCCCCCACCCTCCGGATGAATTGTAGAGCCCAGCGCGGCGCCCTCACTTGTCCCGGTGTGCTTCTGTGGCCCAATAGAAGCTAATCCATTTACTGTGTCCCCCCCGCTGCGCCTGTCAGCCAGTGTCCCCGCAAGCACGATCAATCCCCACCGCTAGCGGGATCCATGTGCCCACTAGGGGTGTCACAAGAATGCCTCCTGCGAGCGCTACCATCACCGCTAGCGGGGTCCCTGTGCCCATTAGCGGTGTCACAAGAATGCCGAGCGCGGCTCTGTTCCCCGTCCCTGTCAGCTCTCAGGGTACAGGAACAGATTTAAAAGCCTCGTGTGCAGCACTATGCAAATAGCGTAGGGCTAACGTAGGCAGCGCTAGGAGCCTAGCATTAGCTCTACGCTATGTGCGTAGTACTGCGCATGCGCAGTACTAAGTTAGCTGCGTGCGAGGCTTTTAAATCTGTTCCCGTACCCTGAGAGCTGACAGGGACGGGGAACAGAGCCACGCTCGGCATTCTTGTGACACTGCTAGTGTGCACAGGGACCCCGCTAGCGGTGGTGGTAGCGATCGCGCTCGGCATTCTTGTGACACCGCTAGTGGGCACAGGGACCGCGCTCGCGGGGTGAGGACAGGCGGTAATACCGTGATACCGCGATAAAAAAAAAAAGTGATATTCATTTTAGGCCATACTGCCCAGCACTACCGATGACTGGAAATTTGATTATAGTTTATCTATGTTGCCATCTTCTAAATCTATTTTTTTTTTAAAGTTGATTTTGTCACGTAGTGATTTTACACGAAGTGACTAAGCATCATGTAACATGGCCTCCACGTGGGTGGTCAGGTGATTAATGTTAATTTACACCTGTGTGGTTTCAGAGTCGTTCACATGACAGAGTGTCCATTTGCACTTCCGGTGGATGGGCATCAAGACAAATGCCACCTCAGGGTAAGTCTCATTATATAGTACAGTCATGGCCATAAATGTTGGCACCCCTGAAGTTTTTCTAGAAAATTACGTTTTTCTCACAGAAAAGGATTCCAGTAACACATGTTTTGCTATACACACGTTTATTCCTTTTGTGTGTATTGGAAGTAAACCAAAAAAGGAAGGAAAAAAAAGCAAATTGGATATAATGTCACACCAAACTCCAAAAATGGTCTGGACAGAATTATTGTCACCCTTTCAAAATTGTGGAAAAATAAGATTGTTTCAAGCATTTGATGCTCCTTTAAAACTCACCTGGGGCAAGTAACAGGTGTGGGAAATATAAAAATCACACCTGAAAGCAGATAAAAAGGAGAGAAGTTCACTTAGTATTTGCATTGTGTGTCTGTGAGTGCCACACTAAGCATGGACAAAAGAAAGAGGAGAAGAGAACTGTCTGAGGACTTGAGAACCAAAATTGCGGAAAAATATCAACAATCTCATGGTTACATGTCCCTCTCCAGAGATCCACAGTCAGGTCCATAAATATTGGGACATCAACACAATTCTAACATTTTTGGCTCTATACACCACTACAATGGATTTGAAATGAAACGTACAAGATGTGCTTTAACTGCAGATTGTCAGCTTTAATTTGAGGATATTGACATCCAAATCAGGTGAACGGTGTAGGAAGTACAACAGTTTGCATATGTGCCTCCCAATTGTTAAGGGACAAAAAGTAATGGGACAGAATAATAATCATAAATCAAACTTTCACTTTTTAATACTTTGTTGCAAATCCTTTGCAGTCAATTACAGCCTGAAGTCTGGAACACAGACATCAGCAGACATTGCTAGGTTTTATCCCTGGTGATGTTCTTTCAGGCCTCTACTGCAACTGTCTTCAGTTCCTGCTTGTTCTTGGGGCATTTTCCCTTCGGTTTTCTCTTCAGCAAGTGAAATGCATGCTCAATCGCATTCAGGTCAGGTGATTGACTTGGCCTTTGCATCATATTCGACTTCTTTCCTGAAAAAAACTAATTGGTTGCTTTTGCAGTATGTTTTGGGTCATTGTCCATCTGCACTGTGAAGCGCCGTCCAACGAGTTCTGAAGCATTATGAGCAGATAATATTGCCCGAAACACTTCAGAATTCATACTGCTGCTTTTGTCAGCAGTCACATCCTCAATAAATACACAAGAAGCAGTTCCATTGGCAGTCATACATGCCAACTATGCCATGACACTACCACCACCATGCTTCACTGATGAGGTGGTAAGCTTAGGATCATGAGCAGTTCCTTTCCTTCTCCATACTCTTCTCTTCCCATCACTCTGGTACAAGTTGATCTTTGTCTCATCTGTCCATAGGATGTTGTTCCAGAACTGTGAAGGCTCTTTTAGATGTCGTTTGGCAAACTCTAATCTAGCCTTCCTGTTTTTGAGGCTCATCAATGGTTTACATCTTGTGGTGAACCCTCTGTATTCACTCTGGAGAAGTCTTCTCTTGATTGTTGACTTTGAAACACATACACCTACCTCCTGGAGAGTGTTCTTCATCTGGCCAACTGTTAAAAGAATTCTTCGGTCATCCATCACAGTTGTCTTCCTTGGTCTTCCGAGTCTTTTGCGGAGCTCACCGATGCGTTCCTTCTTTTTAAGAATGCTCCAAACATTTGCTTTGGCCACTGCTAATATTTTGGCTCTCTCTCTGATGGGTTTGTGTTGTTTTTTCAGCCTAATGATGGCTGGCTTCACTGATAGTGACTGCTCTTTGGATCTAATCTTGAGAGTTGACAGCAACTGATTTCAAATGCAAATAGCACACTTGAAATGTACTCTGGACCTTTTATTTGCTCATTGTAATTGGGATATTGAGGGAATAACACACACCTGGCCTTGGAACAGTTGAGAAGCCAATTGTCCCATTACTTTTGGCCCCTTAACAAGTGGGAGGCACATATGCAAACTGTTGTAATTCCTATACCCTTCACCTGATTTGGATGTAAATATCCACTAATTAAAGCTGACAATCTGTAGTTAAAGCACATTTTGTACGTTTCATTTCAAATCCACTGTGGTGGCGTATAGAGCCAAAAATGTTAGAATTGTGTCTGTGTCCCAATATTTATGGACCCGACTATAAAGTTGTCCACAGTGCATAACATTATCAAGAAGTTTGCAACCCATGGCACTGTAGCTAATCTCACTGGGCATGTAAGAGAAAAATTGATGAAAGGTGTCAACACAGGATAGTCTGGATGGTGGATAAGCAGCCCCAAACAAGTTCCAAAGATATTCAAGCTGTCCTGTAGGCTCAGGGAGCATCAGTGTCAGCGCAAATGGTCAACATTTAAATGAAATGAAACGCTATGGTAGGAGACGCAGGAGGACCCCACTGCTGACACAGAGACATAAAAAAGCAAGACTACATTTTGCCAAAATGAACTTGAGTAAACCAAAATCTTTCTGTGCAAACGTCTTGTGGACATATGAGACCAAGATAGAGCTTTTTGGTAAAGCACATCATTCTACCGAGAACGGAAAGGCCTACAAAGAAAAGAACACAGTACCTACAGTGAAATATGGTGGGGGTTCAATAATGTTTTGGGGTTATTTTGCTGCCTCGGGCACTGGGTGCCTTGAATGTGTGCAAGGCATCATGAAGTCTGAGGATTACCAATGGATTTTAAGTCGCACTGTACAGCCCAGTGTCAGAAAGCTGGGTTTGCTCCCAAGATTTTCGGTCTTCCAGCAGGAAAATTACCCCCAAACCTAAGTCAAAAAGCACCCAGAAATGGATGGCAGCAAAGCGCTGAGATCTGAAGTGGGCAGCAATGAGTCCAGATCTAAATCGAATTGAACACCTATGGAGAGATCTTAAAATTGCTGTTGCCCTTTCAATAAGAGAGACCTGGAGCAGTTTGCAAAGGAAGAGTGGGCCAACATTCCGGCTAAGGCTGGGCTCCCACTACGTTTTCTCCCATACGGGAGTGCATACGGCAGGGGGAGCTAAAACCTTGCGCTCCCGTATGCGCACCCGTATGTAATTCATTTCAATGAGCCGACCGCAGTGAAACATTCGGTAGGCTCATTTTTGCGCCGTATGCGCTTTTCCTCCGCACCTAAAACCGTGGTCAACCACGGTTTTAGGTCCGGTTGTAAAAGCGCATATGGCGCAAAAATGAGCCGACCGAACGTTTCACTGCGGTCGGCTCATTGAAATGAATTACATACGGGAGCGCATAGAAAGGCATATGGGAGCGCAAGGTTTTAGCTCCCCCTGCCATATGCGCTCCCGTATGGGAGAAAACTTAGTGGGAACCCAGCCTGAGAGGTGTAACAAGCCTATTGGTGGATATAGGAAGCGACTGATTTCAGTTATTTTTTCCAAAGGATGTGCAACCAAATATTAAGTTAAGGGTGCCAATAATTTTGTCCAACCCATTTATGGAGTTTGGTGTGACATTGTGTCAAATTTGCTTTTTTTCCTCCCTTTTTTGGCTTCGTTCAAATACACACAAAGGGAAAACACATGTGTATAGCAAAACATGTGTTACTGCAATCCTTTTCTGTGAGAAATACTTAATTTTCCAGAAAAATTTCAGGGGTGCCAACATTTACGGCAATGACTGTATATAAGCCTTCTATATGTACAGTATCATTGCCAGTGGCTCGAACTTTTGCTATGTATTTTAGCCACATGTCAGTCTTTTTGTCAGAATTTTTAACATGGATCTATTAAAGTGTATGTTTTAATTCATTCTCCCCTGGAAGCTGGAAATCCACCTTGCACTTTTTCTCAACATCCTACAAATCTGTTTAACCAAAAGCTTAATCTGCCCAGAAATAGTCTTTAAGTGCACAACAACCTTTGTGGTCGGGTTACCTCACGTGTACAGTAATGGAAAATCAACCAACCTAAAGAACCATGCCTGAGGTGTGCCCGGCTGGCCAATTAAGGTAGCCTATGATAAGAAGGGGGCAAAACACCAATCTGATAGGAAAATGATCTTTATTGAAAATGGTACAATGAAAGTTAAACATTAGCCAGCTGACTGAAAACTCTTGCCATTTCAACTGGGGGTTCAGGGATGTACCTGTGATAACAAGGTGTATTCCAGCAGCCCAATCTCTTTATGACATGTGAAGGGATGGCATGCTTAGAGGTAGATGACACTGCCCCCATCCAAAATGAGTGACCTGCAATGGTAGCCGGATGTATGCCTATACTACGTGCTAATATTCAGACATGTCTCACAAAGTCCCTAGAGGTCAGAGGGGAAACCAGAAATGGAAGAAAGGGGGAATCAAAAGGTTTAGTGTGTAATAATGTCAAAAAATCATTAAGGACTTTCACGGGGCACCACTGATTGTCGGTGGGGTAGAAAATGACTTCTACTTGTTTTGTTTGTTGAGTTTTAGTACGTTCTAGCAGTAACTTGAAACCAGACCCAAGAGGCAGAAGATGTTTGATTAACAGTAATTGGGAATTGTAAGTAGTCTTAGTAAATTCACCCGGCCTGAGAAACCCGTAATAACCCATATAGATTGGTGTTTCCACCAGTATGGTGATTAAAGCTGCAAAGGGGTTGCTGTCTAGAATATGACTGAATTGCTGGAAGTTTGCTGCTGATACTGGCACTCTGGTGGGTGGCCTAGGTTTCTCAGTTTTCTTGATTCCCTTAAGGGCTGCTTTTACCGAGTGAGAACTAAAAATGCATGGGAGACTAGGGTAACTGAGTGAATGGTAGTGTTGTATGCATGTTAAATATAACTGGATGGAACTGTGGGATAGTGTAAGAGATGAGTGGCAAAAGGAGATGAAGGCTAGGAAGTACTGGATGTCCAGAGGGCAAGGTGACGGGTATGTTAGTTGGAACTTGAGGAAAGCGTTACAAGCTATTTTGTATGATCTAGCAGTGTTATTTGCTAGTGAGTGGTTTATTAAATCTAGGGCCCCTGATAAATGGCTATTTAATCCAACATCAGAGTGTTGAAAAGAGATGCTGGCGTGGCCATCCTGTCTGCTTCCGGCATTGCTTGACGGAAGACCTAGAAATTAAAGCGAGAGAGTGTGTCAGCGGCGACATTCTATTTACCCTCGATGTGAACACACTCTAAGTGGAATATGAGCAACAGGGCTGTGTGCGTGAGTCTGCAGAGAAATTACATACTGATTTAGGCCTGCCCTTGACAAATAATGTCACGTGTGGCTATGTTGTCTGTATGAAAAACCACGGTCTGCCCTTGCCAAAGATAACCCCAGGTCAGAGCTGCTGCCACTATCAGTATGATTTCAAAATAGTTGAGGTGGTTGAAAACTCAGGCAAAGCTAGCAGTTCAGGAGGCCAAGTATCTCTCAACCAATGAGGGGAAAAAATAGCAGCGTAACCTGCTGATGCTGCCGCATCAGTGACAACAACAAGAGAAAACTGACTGGCTCTAGGAATAAATATATAGAGACCCAGTTCCATCCAGCCAGGTACTGATCCCACATGACCAAATCGTCTTTGGCCACCTGGTCAAGAACCACAGGAGAATCTGCATCAGGGGCTGCTGGTAGAAGGGCCAACAGTCTGAAAACATAAGCCCTGCCCTGAGGAATAATCCTCATGGTGAAATTTAACATGCCCAGCAGACTCTGAAGCTGCTGTCTGTTTGTCACCTGAGAAAGTATTATGCCATGAATGACTGCCCGAATGCGATCCAGTTTCTCCAGTGGTAACCTGGTCACCATGTCGATGGTATCTAAAATAATCCCTAACAAGGTGGTGGAAGTGGAAGGACCTTCGACCTTCTTGTCTGCCACAGGAACGTTCAGGCAACGAAAAACTGACAGGCAGACAAGTCGGACATTCAAGCAGTAAAAAAATCGTCAAGATAGTGTAGTACATTTGAACAAGACCAATGACTAATCATAAACCATTCCAAAGCAGAAGCAAAAGTGTCAAATAACCATGGACTGCTTTTTGACTCAAAGGTAAGGCAGGTCCCAAAGTAGTATTGCCCACACCACATGATCCGATGCCATTGCCACAGATCTGGCCGAATTGGCAGTAGCATAAAGGAGTCATAATATCGGCCTTTGATAGCCAAGTGCCAGAGCCAAAGCCAAAGATCTGCTGAATGGCTATGCCAACTGATTTAAATTTCAGGGTGAATTCTTCTGATGGTATTAAGGCTAGGGACTGTAGAAGAATAGGGTGCAGACAAATCGTAAATCAACCGGAATTTATTAGAAAATTTACCACATGCCACACCAATAGGGCTCACCCTCCACTGGTTAAAGGGGGCCCTGGAGAAAGGGCCAATCATAAACCCTTTAGAGACTTCCTTCCTTCAAAACTCAGTCACAATCTCAGGGTTGCTAGCCACAGACTGGAGATTCCTACATTTAAAGGTATTGTGAGGCAAACCTTCACACAGGAATTCTACCAGATCTGGTGCAGGGTGACCACTCAAGAATGCACAAAGGACCTCCATATTAATCCCATCTAGTCATTCATCGGGACCTGTCTTTTTGGGGCACTGACTCTTGGGGTGAGCTCTGTGACAGATACTACAAATGTGCAACAACCGACACTGACTGAACAGACATGACGAGAGATTAAATTTATTGCAAATTTGTGCGTTTCCTAAATAGTGAACTGGCCTACCAAGCTTGTCATCAGTTGGGCCTGGATGCAACTTGGGCACAACTCCACTGTTTGCAGCAGAAGTAACATAGTAACATAGCTCATAAGGTTGAAAAAAAGTTCAAGTTCGACCTATAAACCTAATGAGTCCCTACTGAGTTGATCCAGAGGAAGGCAAAAAACCCTCATACTAGAGGTAAAAATGCCTTCCCGACTCCAAATATGGCAGTCAGAATAAATCCCAGGATGAACGTTCTGTCCCTATAAATCAAGTATACATAACCGGTGATATTATTCTCCAAAAATACATCCAGACCCCTTTTGAATTATTTTACAGAGTTCACCATGGTCACCTCCTCAGGCAGAGAATTCCACAGTCTCACTGCTCTTACAGTAAAGAACCCCCATCTGTACTGGTATAGAAACCTTCTTTCCTCTAAACGTAGAGGATGCCCCCTTGTTATAGATACAGTACTGTGTATAAATAGATCATGGGAGAGATCTATGTACTGTCCCCTGATATATTTATACACAGTTATTAGGTCTCCCCTAAGCCTTCTTTTTTCTAAACTAAATAACCCTAATTCTGATAATCTTTCTTAGTACTGTAGTCCTCCCATTTCCCGTATTACTCTGGTTGCCCGTCTTTGAACCCTCTCCAGCTCCACTATATCTTTCTTGTACACTGGTGCCCGGTACTGTACACAGTATTCTATGTGTGGTCTGACTAGTGATTTGTACAGCGGTATAATTATTTCCTTGTTGTGGGCATCTATGCCCCTATTGATGCACCCCGTGATTTTATTTGCCTTGGTCGCAGCTGCCCAATACTGGTCACTACAGATGAATTTACTGTTAACTAAGACTCCCAAGTCCTTTTCCACGTCAGTGTGCTCCCATTCAATACATAATCCCAGCCTGTATTTTTTCTCCCCATGTGCATAACCTTACATTTATCAGTGTTGAACCTCATCTTCCACTTCCCAGCCCAAACCTATCCAGATCCATTTTTAACAGTGCACTGTCCTCTGTAGTGTTTACCGCTTTATAGAGTTTAGTATCATCTGCAAATATTGCTACTTTACTATTCAACCCCTCTACAAGGTCATTAATGAATATATTAAATAGGACAGGACCCAAGACCCCTGTGGTACCCCACTAGTAACAGTCACCCAATCAGAATAAGTACCATTAATAACCACCCTCTGTTTCCTATCACTGAGCCAGTTACTTACCCACTTACACACATTCTCCCCCAGCCCAATCCTTCTCATTTTATGCACCAACCTTTTATGTGGCACCGTATCAAATGCTTTGAAAAAATCCAGATATACGACATCCAGCGATTTCCCCTGGTCCAGTCTGTAGCTCATCTCCTCATAAAAGCTGATCAGGTTAGTTTGACAGGACCGATCCCTCATAAATCTATGCTGATATGGAGTCATACATTTATTTATATCAAGATATTGCAAAATAGCATCTCTTAGAAAACCCTCAAACAATTTACATACAACAGAGGTTAAATTAAACAGGTCTATAATTCCCGGGGTCACCTTTTGTCCCCTTTTTAACCCCTTGGGGACGGAGCCCATTATGACCCTAAGGACGGGAGCATTTTGTGCAAATCTGATCACTGTCACTTTAAGCATTAATAACTCTGGGATGCTTTTACTTATAAATTTGATTCCGAGATTGGTTTTTCGTGACATATTCTACTTTATGGTAGTGGTAAATTTTTGTCGATACTTGCATCATTTCTTGGTGAACAAATTCAAAAATGTTATGAAAAATTAGAAAATTTTGCATTTTTCTAACTTTGAAGCTCTCTGCATGTAAGGAAAATAGACATTCCAAATTATATATTGATTCACAAACACAATATGTCTACTTTATATTTGCATCATAAAGTTGACATGTTTTTACTTTTGAAAGACATCAGAGGGCTTCAAAGTTCAGCAGCAATTTTCCACAAAATTGGACCAGTTAAGTTTTGAAGTGGATTTGAAGGGCCTTCAAATGAGAAATACCCCACAAATGACCCAATTATAAAAACTGCACCCCTCAAAGTATCCAAAATGACATTCTGTAAGTTTGTTAACCCTTTAGGTGTTTCACAGGAATAGCAGCAAAGTGAACGAGAAAAGTCAAAATCTTCATTTTTTAAACTCGCATGTTCATGTAGACCCAGTTTTTGAATTTTACAAGTGGTAATAGGAGAAAAAGCCCCCCAAAATTTGTAACCCAATTTCTCTCGAGTAAGGAAATACCTCATATGTGTATGTCAAGTGTTCGGCGGGCGCAGTAGAGGGCTCAGAAGAGAAGGAGCAACAATGGGATTTTGGAGAGTGAATTTTGCTGAAATGGTTTTTGGGGGGCATGTCACATTTAGGAAGCCCCCATGGTGCCAGAACAGCAGAAAACCCCACATGGCATACCATTTTGGAAACTACACCCCTCAAGGCACGTAACAAGGGGTCCAGTGAGCCTTAACACCACGCAGGTGTTTGACGACTTTTCGTTAAAATCAGATGTGTAAATTTAAAAAAAAAATTTCACTAAAGTGCAGTTTTTTCCCCAAATTTACCATTTTTACAAAGGGTTATGGGAGAGAATGCCCCCCAAAATTTGTAACCCCATCTCTTCCGAGTATGGAAATACCCCATGTTAGGACGTAAAATGCTCTGCGGGCGAACTACAATGCTCAGAAGAGAAGGAGCGCCATTGAGTTTTTGGAAAGAGAATTCGTTTGGAATGGTAGTCAGGGGCCATGTGCGTTTACAAAGCCCCCGGTGGTGCCAGAACAGTGGACCCCCCCCCCCCCCACATGTGACCCCATTTAGGAATCTACGCCCCTCACAGAACTTAATAAGGGGTGCAGTGAGTATTTACACCCCACTGGCGTTTGACAGATCTTTGGAACAGTGGACTGTGCAAATGAAAAATTACATTTTTCATTTTCACCGACCACTGTTCCAAAAATCTGTCAGACGACACCTGTGGGGTGTAAATGCTCACTGCACCCCTTAATACACTACATGAGGGGTGTAGTTTCCAAAATGGGGTCACATGTGGGGGGGGGGGTCCATTGTTCTGGCGCTATGGGGGCTTTGTAAACTCATGTGGCCTTCAATTCCGGACACATTTTCTCTTCAAAATCCCAATGGCGCTCCTTCTCTTCTGAGCATTGTAGTGCGCCCGCCGAGCACTTTACATCCACATATGGGGAATGTTCTCACTACGAAGAAATGGGGTTACAAATTTTGGGGGGCTTTTTTCCTATTTTCCCATCCAAATTTAATGAAAATTCGTCAAACACCTGTGGGGTGTTCAGACTCACTATACCCCTTGTTACGTTCCGAAGGGGTGTAGTTTCCAAAATGGGGTAACATGTGGGTATTTATGTTTTTGCGTGTATGTCAGAATCACTGTAAAATCAGCCACCCCTGTGCAGATAACCAATTTAGGCCTCAAATGTACATGGTGCGCTCTCACTCCTGAGCCTTGTTGTGTGCCCGCAGAACATTTTACGCCCACATATGGGGTATTTCCGTACTCAGGAGAAATTGCGTTACTAATTTTGGGGGGCTTTTTTTTCCTTTTACTGCTTGTGAAAATAAAAAGTATGGGGCAACACCAGCATGTTAGTGTAAACTTTTAACAGGCTGGTGTAGCACCCAACTTTTCCTTTTCATAAGGGGTAAACGGAGAAAAAGCCCCCCAAAATTTGTAGTGCAATTTCTCCCGATTACGGAAATATCCCATATGTGGCCCTAAACTGTTTCCTTGAAATACGACAGGGCTTCAAAATGAGAGAGCACCATGAGCATTTGAGGACTAAATTAGGAATTGCATAGGGGTGGACATAGGGGTATTCTACGCCAGTGATTCCCAAACAGGGTGCCTCCAGCTGTTGCTTAACTCCTAGCATGCCTGGAAAGTCAGTGGCTGTCCAGAAATGCTGGGAGTTGTTGTTTTGCAACAACTGGAGGCTCTGTTTTTGAAACACTGCCGTACAATACGTTTTTAATTTTTTATTGGGGGGACAGTAAGGGGGTGTATATGTAGTGTTTTACCCTTTATTATGTGTTAGTGTAGTGTAGTGTTTTTAGGGTACATTCGCACTGGCGTGAGTTTCCCGCTAGGAGTTTGAGCTGTGGCGAAAAATTTGCCGCGGACCAAACTTGAAGCAGGAAACTTACTGTAAACCTGCCTGTGTGAATGTACCCTGTATGTTCACATGGGGGGGCAAACCTCCAGCTGTTTCAAAACCACAACTCCCAGCATGTACTGACAGACCGTGCATGCTGGGAGTTGTACTTTTGCAACAGCTGGAGGCACACTGCTGTGCTGTTTCCGTTACCTAACTCAGAATTTTCCAACCAGTGTGCCTCCAGCTGTTGCAAAACTACAACTCCCAGCATGTACTAATCGCCAAAGGGCATGCTGGGAGATGTAGTTATGCAACAGCTGGAGGTTACGCAACTACAACTCCCAGCATGCTGGGATTTGCAGTTTTGCAACATCTGGAGGGCTACAGATTATAGACCACTGCACAGTGATCTCCAAACTGTGACCCTCCAGATGTTGCAAAACTACAAATCCCAGCATGCCCAGACAGCAAAGAGCTGTTTGAGCATGCTAGGAGTTGTAGTTTTGCAAGATCTGGAGGGATACAGTTTAGAGACCATTGTATAATGGTCTCAATCTGCAGCCCTCCAGCTGTTGCAAAACTACATATTCCAGCATAAACAAACAGCTGTCTGGGCATGCTGGGAGTTGTAGTTTTGCAACATCTGGAGGGCTACAGTCTCCGACTGTAGCCCTCCAGATGTTGCTAGGCAACTTACCGGCTTCCGTAGGATCCAGGGAGCCGTCCTCTTCTGCCGCACGACGTCGTCGCCCGACGATCTCTGTCGCCCGCGGCCTCCGGAGGGGCAAGTGGACCTTCGGCGTTCGGTCCCCTTTGTTTCCCCGTTCTGCCCCGCCTATTGTGGAAAACGAAAGTAAACCCCTCCACCCCTGATCTGCTATTGGTGGTCGCGTCTAGACCACCAATAGTAGGGATAGGAGGGGTGGCACCCCTGCCACCTCACTCCTATGCCTTCAGGGGGATCGTAGTTGTCTTAGACAACCGCGATCCCCCTTCTATTCCGGGTCACCATAGACCCGTAATGACCTGGAATCGGCGCAAATCGCAAGTGTGAATTAACTTGCGATTTGCGCCGATCGCCGACATGGGGGGGTCTGATGACCCCCCTGGGCATTTGCACGGGGTGCCTGCTGATAGATATCAGCAGTCACCCCGGTCCGGTCCCCGCCCGGCGCGAGGGGGGGACCGAAATTCCCACGGGCATATGGATACGCCCTTAAGTACCAGGACGCAAGGGCGTATGCATACGCCCTTCATCCCCAACAGGTTAAATATTGGCACCACATTTGCCATGCGCCAGTCCTGGGGAACATTCCATGTTACTATAGAGTCCGTGAATATTAAAAATAGGGGTCTATCTATTACATTACTTAATTCTTTTAGAACACGGGGATGAATGCCATCTGAACTTGGTGATTTGTCTATTTAGATTTTTTGTAGGCTGCACTGTACTTCTTCCTATGTTAGACAGGTGACCTGTACTGGGGAGTTTACCTTATATCGCTGTATTTCACCTGGCATTTAATTTTCCTCGGTGAATACAGCGGAGAAGAATTTGTATAATATATTAGCTTTTTCCTGATCCCCGTATATCATTTCTTCCCCATCATTTTTTAACCCCTTCCCGCTATTGGACGTATGCATACGTCCAGGCGAATTACACGTTCGCGCAAATGGACGTATGCATATGTCCAAGCGATCTCCTGCTCTGCCGCGGGCAGCGCAGGAGATCGCGGGTGGGACTCAGCTGTCAATCACAGCCGGAGTCCCACCGCAGCTGCCGGGGCCGCGATCGCGCCGGTCCCGGCAGCATTAACCCCATAGATGCCGTGATCAGTCTGATCACGGCATCTATGGTGTTTGCAGGGGGAGCGCTCTCCCCCTGCCCATCAATCGCGGCGCCGCGATAAAATAAGGGGGATCGGGGGTGTCCAAGACACCCTCGATCCCCCTTGAAGAGATAGGAGTGAGGTGGCAGGGTTGCCACCCCTCCTATCCCTGCTATTGATCGGCGGAGCGGCCGACCAATAGCAGACTGGGGGCGGGGGGGTTAAAGTTCGGTTCCCCGCGCTATGCCCGCCCATCGGTGTCCGGGCACAGCGGGGGGAACCGTGTAGTAGCGGCAGCGGCGATCACTTACCCGGCGGCGAAGGCTGTGATCACGGCGGCGGTGGAGGTAAGTATGACGCCGCGTGTGCAGAGTCTGTTGCCTAGCAACATCTGCAGGGCGACAGTTTAGAGAGTGGTCTCTAAACTGTCGCCCTCCAGATGTTGCAAAACTACAACTCCCACCATGCCTTGACAGCTGTTTGCTGTGTTGGCATGCTGGGAGTTGTAGTTTTGCAAGATTTAGAGGGGTTCAGGCTAGAGATCACTGACAGTGGTCTCTAAACTGTAGCCCTCCAGATATTACAAAACTACAACTCCCAGCATGCTCAGACAGCAGTTTGCTGTCTTAGCATGCTGAGATTTGTAGTTTTGCAACATCTGGAGGGCCACAGTTTAGAGACCACTGTCAGTGATCTCCAGCCTGAACCCCTCTAAATCTTGCAAAACTACAACTCCCAGCATTCAGGAACAGCAAATGGCTGTCTCGGCATGCTGGGAGTTGTACTTGCGTGCATCCAGCTGTTGCATAACTACATCTCCCAGCATTCTCTTTGGCAATCAGTACATGCTGAGAGTTGTAGTTCTGCAACAGCTGGAGGCACACTGGTTGGGAAATACCGAGTTAGGTAATAGGTTCTATTACCTAACTCAGTATTTTCCAACCAGTGTGCCTCCAGCTGTTGCAAAACTACAACTCCCAGCATGCACGTTCTGTCAGTGCATGCTGGGAGTTGTAGTTTTGCCCCCCCCCCCCTCCCATGTGAATGTACAGGTTACATTCACACTGGCGGAGGATTACAGTGAATTCCCTGCTTCAGGTTTGAGCTGCAGCAGCCGCAGCTCAAACTCCTAGCGGGAGACTCAGTGTAATCCGCCGTCAGTGTGAATGTAACCTAAAAACACTACACTACACTAACATAAAATAAAGAGTAAAACACTACATATACACACGTACACTGCCCCCCCCCCACCACCCCTTCCCCCCCAATAAAAATGAAAAACGTATCCTACAGCAGTGTTTCCAAAACGGAGCCTCCAGCTGTTGCAAAACAAAAACTCCCAGCATTTCCGGACAGCCATTGACTGTCCAAGCATGCTGGGAGTTTAGCAACAGCTGTAGGCACCTTGTTTGAGAATCACTGGTGTAAAATACCCCTATGTCCACCCCTATGCAAATCCCTAATTTAGGCCTCAAATGTGCATGGCGCTCTCTCACTTTGGAGCCCTGGCGTATTTCAAGGCAACAGTTTAGGGCCACATATGGGGTATCGCCGTACTCGGGAGAAATTGCCTAACAAATTTTGGGGGGCTTTTTCTCCTTTTACCCCTTATGAAAAGGTAAAGTTGGGGTCTACACCAGCATGTTAGTGTAAAAAAAAAACATTTTTGTACACTAACATACTGGTGTTGCCCCATACTTTAAAATTTCACAAGCGGTAAAAGAAAAAAAGCCTCCAAAATTTGTAACGCATTTTCTCCTGAGGACGGAGATACCCCATATGTGGGCGCAAAGTGTTCTGGGGACGCACAACAAGGCTCAGAAGGGAGAGTGCACCATGTAAATTTGAGGTCTAAATTGGTGATTTGCACAGGGGTGGCTGATTTTACAGCGGTTCTGACATAAGTGCAAAACAATAAATACCCACATGTGACCCCATTTTGGAAACTACACCCCTCACGGAATGTAACAAGGGGTACAGTGAGCATTTACGCCCCACAGGTGTCTGACAGATCTTTGAAACAGGGGTCTGTGAAAATGAAAAATAAAATTTTTAATTTACACAGCCCACTGTTCCAAAGATCCGTCAAATGCCAGTGGGGTGTAAATTCTCCCTGCACACCTTATTACCTTCCGTGAGGGGTGTAGTTTTAAAAATGGGGTCACATGTGGGGGGTCCACTGTTCTGGCACCACGGGGGGCTTTGGAAATGCACATGGCCAAATTCTCTCTCCAAAAGCTCAATGATGCTCCTTCTCTTCTGAGCATTGTAGTTCGCCCCCCAGTGCACTTCACGTCCACTTATTGGGTATTTCCATACTCAGAAGAGATGGGGTTACAAATTTTGGGGGGTATTTTCTGCTATTATCCCTTGTAAAAATGTAAAATTTGGGGGAAAACAAGCATTTTAGTGTAAAAAAATTTTTTTTTTTTTTACATATGCAAAAGTCGTGAAACACCTGTGGGGTATTAAGGTTCACTTTACCCCTTGTTACGTTCCCCAAGGGGTCTAGTTTCCAAAATGGTATGCCATGTGTTTTTTTTTTTCTGTCCTGGCACCATAGGTGCTTCCTAAACGCGGCATGCCCCCAGAGCAAAATTTGCTTCCAAAAAGCCAAATGTGACTCCTTCTCTTCTGAGACCTGTAGTGCGCCAGCAGAGCACTTTTCATCCCCATATTGGGTGTCTTCTGAATCGGGAGAAATTGGGCTTCAAATGTTGGGGGGTATTTTCTGCTATTACCTTTTTTAAAAATGTTAAATTTTTGCTAAACCAAGCATTTTTGGTAAAATTTTTTTTATTTTTTTTACATATGCAAAAGTTGTGAAACACCTGTGGGGTATTAAGGTTCACTTTATCCCTTGTTACGTTCCTCAAGGAGTCTAGTTTCCAAAATGGTATGCCATGTCGTTTTTTTTTGCTGTCCTGGCACCATAGGGGCTTCCTAAATGCGACATGCCCCCCGAGCAAAATTTGCTCTCAAAAAGCCAAATATGACTCCTTCTCTTCTGAGCATTGTAGTTCGCCCGTAATGTACTTCAGGACAACTTATGGGGTACCTCCATACTCAGAAGAGATGGGGTTACAAATTTTGGGGGGTATTTTCTGCTATTAACCCTTGCAAAAAATGTGAAATTTGGGGGGAAACACACATTTTAGTGAAAAATTTTTATTTATTTTTTACATATGCAAAAGTCATGAAACACCTGTGGGGTATTAAGGCTCACTTAATTCCTTTTTATGTTCCTCAAGGGGTCTAGTTTCCAAAATGGTATGCCATGTTTTTTTTATTTGCTGTTTTGGCACCATAGGGGCTTCCTAAATGCAACATGCCCCCAAAAAACCATTTCAGAAAAACGTACTCTCCAAAATCCCCTTGTCGCTCCTTCGCTTCTGAGCCCTCTACTGCGCCCGCCGAACAATTTACATAGACATATGAGGTATGTGCTTACTCGAGAGAAATTGGGCTACAAATTCAAGTATAAATTTTATCCTTTTACCCCTTGTAAAAATTCAAAAATTGGGTCTACAAGAACATGCAAGTGTAAAAAATGAAGATTTTGAATTTTCTCCTTCACTTTGCTGCTTTTACTGTGAAACACCTAAAGGGTTAAAACACTTACTGAATGTCATTTTGAATACTTTGGGGGGTGCAGTTTTTGTAATGGGGTCATTTATGGGGTATTTCTAATATGAAGACCCTTCAAATCCACTTCAAACCTGAACTGGTCCATGAAAAATAGCGAGTTTGAAAATTTTGTGAAAAATTGTAAAATTGCTGCTGAACTTTGAAGCCCTCTGGTGTCTTCCAAAAGTAAAAACATGTCAATTTTATGATGAAAATATAAAGCAGACATATTGTATATGTGAATCCAAAAAAAATAATATTTTGAATATCCATTTTCCTTACAAACAGAGAGCTTCAAAGTTAGAAAAATGCAAAATTTTCAATTTTTTCATCAAATTTTGGGATTTTTCACCAAGAAAGGATGCAAGTTACCACAAAAATTTACCACTATGTTAAAGTAGAATATGTCACGAAAAAACAATCTCGGAATCAGATTGATAAGTAAAAGCATTCCAGAGTTATTAATGTTTAAAGTGACAGTGGTCAGATGTGCAAAAAAGGGCTGCGTCCTAGAGGTGAAAATGGGCTGTGTCCTTAAGGGGTTAAAGGGCCTACACTCTCATTTTTGATCTTTTTGCTATTTATATAGTTAAAGAACATTTTGGGGTTAGTTTTACTCTCTTGGGCAAGGAGTCTGTCTCTAGTTTTGCGGCTTTTATCTGTTTTTTACATATTCTACTTTTTTCTCTATAGTTTTTATTGCTTCTTCACTGCCGTCCTGTTTTAGTGATTTAAATGCTTTATTTTTGTCATTTATTGCCCTCAATGTTTTTATTCATCCATATTGTTTTTCTTTTATTACTGACCCTTTTATTCCCATAAAGGTATTAACATCTTACAGTGAGAGTTTTAAGATATTTTAAAAGTCTCCCAATTAGTGGCAGTATTCTTGTTTTTGAAGACATTAACCCATTTTATACTGTTAAGGGCTTCTCTGAGATGGTCAAACTTTGCCTTCCTAAAGTTCATTGTTTTTGTGGCCCCTCGAGAGATTCCCTTATTGAAGAACAAGTTATAATGTATCATATTATGATCACCATTTCCTAGGTGTCCTTCTACTTGCCCCCTCTGGTCGGGCCCTGCACCATTTGGGACAGATAAATGTATTTAGCTATAGTCAGAAACCTGTTTCTTTTATGAGATTCACAGGTCTCAGTCTCTCAGTTTATATCAGGATAGCTGAAGTCCTCCATCATTATCACCTCATTCTGATTTGCTGCCTTGTTTACTTGCCTCAGTAATTGATCTTCTTCCATTATGTGTGGTGGCTTATAGCAAACACATCAGAATTTTTTTATTTTTATCTCCATATATTTCTACCCATAATGACTCCACATTATCGTTTCCTTCCCATATATCCTCCCGCAGTGCGGCCTTCAGACTGGACTTTACATAAAGACAAACTCCTCCCCCTTTGTTTTGTCTGATCCTTCCTGAATAGACTATAACCCTGTATGTGGACCGCCAAGTCACAGCTATCGTCCAACCAAGTCTGTTATACCCACTATGTCATAATCCTTCTCAGACATTATCAACTCCAGTTCGTCAGTTTTATTGGACAGACTTCTGGCATTAGTCAACAAGCAATTCAATGGTGTATGTTTTTTTTTTCTATGAAGCCTATCCCTATTAAACTATTCTAACCCATCCCTCCGCTCCACCCCCAGGTACATTAACCCCTTAACCCCTTAAGGACTGAGCCCTTTTTCACCTTAAGGACTCGGCCATTTTTTGCACATCTGACCACTGTCACTTTAAACATTAATAACTCTGGAATGCTTTTAGTTATCATTCTGATTCCGAGATTGTTTTTTCGTGACATATTCTACTTTAACGTAGTGGTAAAAATTTTTGGTAACTTGCATCCTTTCTTGGTGAAAAATCCCAAAATTTGATGAAAAATTTGAAAATTTTGCATTTTTCTAACTTTGAAGCTCTCTGCTTGTAAGGAAAATGGATATTCCAAATAATTTTTTTTTTATTCACATATACAATATGTCTACTTTATATTTGCAACATAAAATTGATGAGTTTTTACTTTTGGAAAACACCAGAGGGCTTCAAAGTTCCGCAGCAATTTTCAAATTTTTCACAAAATTTTGAAACTCGCTTTTTTTCAGGGACCAGTTCAGGTTTGAAGTGGATTTGAAGGGTCTTCATATTAGAAATACCCCATAAATGACCCCATTATAAAAACTGCACCCCCGAAAGTATTCAAAATGACATTCAGTAAGCGTTTTAACCCTTTACGGGTTTCACAGGAATAGCAGCAAAGTGAAGGAGAAAATTCACAATCTTCATTTTTTACACTCGCATGTTCTTGTAGACCCAATTTTTGAATTTTTGCAAGGGATAAAAAGGAGAAAATTTTTACTTGTATTTGAAACCCAATTTTTCTCGAGTAAGGACATACCTCATATGTCTATGTAAAGTGTTCGGCGGGCGCAGTAGAGGGCTCAGAAGGGAAGGAGCGTCAAATGGTTTTTGGGGGGCATGTCACCTTTAGGAAGCCCCTATGGTGCCAGAACAGCAAAAACCCCCACATGGCATACCATTTTGGAAACTAGACCCCTTGGGGAACGTAACAAGGGGTAATGTGAACCTTAATACCCCACAGGTGATTCACGACTTTTGCATATGTAAAAAAAAAAAAAAAAATTTTTACCTAAAATGCTTGGTTTCCCTAAAGTTTTACATTTTTAAAAAGGGTAATAGCAGAAAATACCCCTCAAAATTTGAAGCCCAATTTCTCCCGATTCAGAAAACACCCCATATGGGGGTGAAAAGTGCTCTGCTGGCGCACTACAGGTCTCAGAAGAGAAGGAGTCACATTTGGCTTTTTTGAAGGAAATTTTGCTCTGGGGGCATGCCGCATTTAGGAAGCCCCTATGGTGCCAGGACAGCAATAAAAAAAACACATGGCATACCATTTTGGAAACTAGACCCCTCAGGGAACGTAACAAGGGGTAAAGTGAACCTTAATACCCTACAGGTGTTTCACGACTTTTGCATATGTAAAAAAAAAAAAAAAAAATTTACCTAAAATGCTTGGTTTCCCAAAAAATTTACATTTATACAAAGGGTTAAAGCAGAAAATACCCCACAAAATTTGAAGCCCAATTTCTCCCGATTCAGAAAACACCCCATATGGGGGTGAGAAGTGCTCTGCTGGCGCACTACAGGTCTCAGAAGAGAAGGAGTCACATTTGGCTTTTTGAAAGCAAATTTTGCTCTGGGGGCATGCCGCATTTAGGAAGCCCCTATGGTGCCAGGACCGCAAAAAAAGCCAACATGGCATACCATTTTGGAAACTAGACCCCTTGGGGAATGTAACAAGGGGTTAAGTGAACCTTAATACCCCACAGGCGTCTCACGACTTTTGCATATGTAAAAAAAATAAAATAATTTTACCTAAAATGCTTCTTTTCCCAAAAACTTTACATTTTGAAAAAGGGTAAAAGCAGAAAATACCCCCCAAAATTTGAAGCCCAATTTCTCCCGAGTACGGCGATACCCCATATGTGACCCTTAACTGTTGCCTTGAAATACGACAGGGCTCCAAAGTGAGAGCGCCATGCGCATTTGAGGCCTAAATTAGGGATTGCATAGGGGTGGACATAGGGGTATTCTACGCCAGTGATTCCCAAACAGGGTGCCTCTAGCTGTTGCAAAACTCCCAGCATGCCTGGACAGTCAACGGCTGTCCGACAAAACTGGGAGTTGTTGTTTTGCAACAGCTGGAGGCTCCGTTTTGGAAACAGTGACGTACCAGACGCTTTAATTTTTATTGGGGAGGGGGGCTGTGTAGGGGTATGTGTATATGTAGTGTTTTTTTACTTTTTATTTTATTTTTTGTGTTAGTGTAATGTAGTGTTTTTAGGGTACAGTCACACGGGCGGGGGGTTCACAGTAGTTTCTCGCTGGCAGTTTGAGCTGTTGCAGAAAATTTGCTGCAGCTCAAACTTGCAGCCCGATACTTACTGTAATCCTCCGCCCATGTGAGTGTACCCTGTACATTCACATTGGGGGGGACATCCAGCTGTTGCAAAACTACAACTCCCAGCATGCTCTGACAGACTGTACAAGCTGAGAGTTTTAGTTTTGCAACAGCTGTAGGCACACTGGTTATGTATCACGGAATTTGTGACCTTACTCAGTGTTTCAAAACCAGTGTGCCTTCAGCTGTTGCAAAACTACAACTCTCAGCAGTCACCGACAGCCAACGGGCATGCTGGGAGTTGTAGTTATGCAACCAGCAGATGCACCACTACAGCTCCCAGCATGCCCTTTTTGCATGCTGGGAGCTGTTGCTAAGCAACAGCAGGAGGCTGTAACTCACCTCCTGCTGCTGCTTCATCACAGGCTATCCCTCGCCGCCGTCGCTCCTGGGGCCCCGATCCCAACATTGACGCCGGGGATCGGGGTCCCCAGCACCCGGGGTCGTCTTCCCGTACCCGCTCACGCCCTCCGGAAGAGGGGCGGAGCGGGTGCGGGAGTGACACCCGCAGCAGGCGCCCTGATTGGTCGGCCGGTAATCCGGCCGACGAATCAGGGCGATCGTGAGGTGGCACCAGTGCCACCTCACCCCTGCAGGCTATGGCTGTTCGGGGCCGTCAGAGACGGCCCCGAACAGCCAGTAATTCCGGGTCACCGGAGACCCGATTGACCCGGAATCGCCGCAGATCGCTGGACTGAATTGTCCAGCGATCTGCGGCGATCGCCGACATGGGGGGGCATAATGACCCCCCTGGGCGATATGCCGGGATGCCTGCTGAACGATTTCAGCAGGCATCCGGCTCCGGTCCCCAACCGGCTAGCGGTGGGGACCGGAATTCCCACGGGCGTATGGATACGCCCTGCGTCCTTAAGGACTCGGGATGCAGGGCGTATCCATACGCCCTGCGTCCTTAAGAGGTTAAGGACCCATGACGTATGCATACGTCTCCACACCCTGGGCTTTAAGGACCCATGGCGTATGAGTACGTCATGGCGTTTTCTGGTCCCTGCCGCGCGCCGGGCAGAGATCGGAAGCGGGTGCCTGCTGAAATGCTTCAGCAGGTATCCAGGGCAAACGCCGAGGGGGGCCATGTAGGCCCCCCATGTCGGCGATCGTCGCAAATCGCGAGGGAAATCGCCCCTGCGATCTGCGGCGATACCGGGCTGATCGGGTCACAGACAGCCAGGACCATGCTGAAGTATAGGAGCGAGGTGGCAAGCCTGCCACCTCCTCCTATCCCCTGCGATTCTTCGGTTAGCTAACCGACCAATCGCAGGGGGGGGTGGTTACTTCCTCCCGCCCTGCCCATGGAAGTCCGGAGAGAACGGGAGGAAGACCGGAGGACGCGGCGGGGGATGGGGGAGTGCTGGGGACCGGCCCCGGTACTTACCTCGTCCCTGAAGACCCGGATCCCGGCGGCAGAGACGGCGGTGGTGGCAACAGGTGAGTGGATCTTCGGCGGCGGCGCGGGACCTTTGCAGCAGTCCAGACCGCCGTAAAGCTATCTGGACTGCTCCATCTGGTCCCCTTACACTACAACTCCCAGCATGCCCAGATAGCACTTGGCATCCGGGCATGCTGGGAGTTGCAGTTTTGCAACATCTGGAGGTCCGCAGTTTTGGGACCACTGTGCCCTTTCAGATGTTGCACAACTACACATCCTCAGCATGCCCTTACTGTCCAGGCATGCTGGGAGTTGTAGTTCTGTAACATCTGGCCCTTCAGATGTTGCAGAACTACAACTCCCAGCATGCCTGGACAGTTTTGACATACTGGGTGTTGTAGTTTTGCAACATCTGGAGGGGCACAGATTGGGAACCACTGTATTAGTGGTCTGCAAACTGTAATCCTCCAGATGTTGCAAAACTACAACTCCAAGCATGCTGGGAGTTGTAGTTCGGCAACATCTGGCTCTAAAGATGTTGCCGAACTACTACTTCCAGCATGCCTGAGAATGTTTGGGAGTAGTGGTTTTGTAACAACTAGAGGCACACTGGTTGGGAAACATTGTCAGTTTCCTAACTCAGTGTTTCCCAACCCGTGTGCCTCCAGCTGTTGCAATACTAACTACCAGCATGCACTGATAGACTGTGCATTAGGGATGTAAGAAAAAATCGATTCTCGCGATAATCGCGATTTTTTCATTTGCCGATACTGAATCGATTCAAAATATTTTTGAATCGATTCTTTTAGGGATGTGGAATTTTTATCTCCTGACGCCCGGAACAGCATGTCCTGGGCATCAGGAGATAAAAGTTCCACATTTGTGGAGCCGGGCAGGCCGGATCTGACACGGCGTCGCTCTGGGTGTATGGAGCGGGCTCCGACTCATGCCCGCTCCGTACTATGCGACCACCGGCTGATTTCAGTAGCCGGGGGCCGCCGCTAATAGCCAGCATGCGGCGATCGCCGCGGCTGGCTATTAAAGGAGTACTCCGGTGCACACTTTTCTCATGTTATGCAAAATAAAAGAAAACGCACTTTATCTTACCTGCCAACGAGCCCCCGGAGCTCCGGTACAGGTGTTCGGTCCCCGGGCTGTATTCTTCTTACTTCCTGTTAGCCCGGCACGTCACATGGAGCTTCAGCCTATCACTGGCCGAGGCGGGACATCACTGCGGCCGGTGATAGGCTGAAGCTCCATGTGACGTGCCGGGCTAACAGGAAGTAAGAAGAATACAGCCCGGGGACCCAACACCTGTACCGGAGCTCCGGGGGCTCGTTGGCAGGTAAGATAAAGTGCGTTTTCTTTTATTTTGCAGCCCGGACGTGATAACATGAGAAAAGTGAGCACCGGAGTACTAGATCGCCGCTGTCAAAGCTGACAGCGGCGTCTATTGGGATCTATGAATGCTCCCAGGTGGGTGATGTATCGGGATATATCGCGATGTATCGTCACCTAGACGGTATCGCGATATATCGGGATATATCGAATCGCCACACTGGTATCGCAATTCGAATCGAATCGCCAAATTCTTGGCGATTCACACCCCTACTGTGCATGCTGGGAGTTGTAGTTTTGCAACAGCTGGAGGTCCCCCCCCCCTCACATGGCCAGGGGGCTTACAGCGAGTATCAGGCTGCAAGTTTGCGATGCAGCAAATTTTGCGTGGCAGCTCAAACTCGCAGCGGGAAACTCGCTGTAATCCCCCACCCGTGTGACTGTCCCCTAAAAACACTACACTAACACAAAATAAAATAAATACTACATATACACATACCCCTACACAGCCCCCCTCCCCAATAAAAATGAAAAACGTCTGGTACGCCATTGTTTCCAAAATGGAGCCTCCAGCTGTTGCAAAACAACAACTCCCAGTATTGCCGGACAGCCGTTGACTGTCCAAGCATGCTGGGAGTTTTGCAACAGCTGGAGGCACCCTGTTTGGGAATCACTGGCGTAGAATACCCCTATGCAAATTCCTAATTCAGGGGCCACATATTGGGTATCGCTGTACTCAGGAGAAATTGCCTAACAAATTTTGGGGGGCTTTTTCTCCTTTCACCCCTTATGAAAAGGTGAAGTTGGGGTCTACACCAGCATGTTAGTGTAAAAAAAAATAAACATTTTTACACTAACATGCTGGTGTTGCCCAATACTTTTCATTTTGACAAGAGGTAAAAGGGAAAAAAATTATAATAATTTTGTAATGCAATTTCTCCCGACTACGGAGATACCCCATATGTGGGCGCAAAGTGCTCTGGGGGCGCACAACAAGGCCCAGAAGGGAGAGTGCACCATGTACATTTGAGGTGATTTGCACAGGGGTGGCTGATTGTTACAGCGGTTTTGACAAATGCAAAAAAAAAAAAAAAAAAACACATGTGACCCCCATTTCGGAAACTACACCCCTCAAGGAATGTAATAAGGGGTGCAGTAAGAATTTACCCCCCACTGGTGTCTGACAGATCTTTGGAACAGTGGGCTGTGCAAATTAAAAATGTTGCTCACTGTACCCCTTGTTACGTTCCTCAAGGGGTCTAGTTTCCAAAATGGTATGCCATGTGGGGGATATTTTGCTGTCCTGGCACCATAGGGGCTTCCTAAATGCGACATGCCCCCCGAGCAAAATTTGCTCTCAAAAAGCCAAATATGACTCCTCCTCTTCTGAGCATTGTAGTTCGCCCATAGTGCACTTCAGGTCAACTTATGGGATACCTCCATACTCAGAAGAGATGGGGTTACAAATTTTGGGGGGTATTTTCTGCTATTAACCCTTGCAAAAATTTGAAATTTGGGGGGGAAACACATTTTAGTTAATTTTTAAAAAATTTTTTTACATATGCAAAAGTCGAGAAACAAATGTGGGGTATTAAGGCTCACTTTATTCCTTGTTACGTTCCTCAAGGGGTCTAGTTTCCAAAATGGTATGCCATGTGTTTTTTTTTTGCTGTTCTGGCACCATAGGGGCTTCCTAAATGCAACATGCCCCCCAAAAACCATTTCAGAAAAACGTACTCTCCAAAATCCCCTTGTCGCTCCTTCGCTTCTGAGCCCTCTACTGCTCCCGCCGAACACTTTACATAGACATATGAGGTATGTGCTTACTCGAGAGAAATTGCGCTACAAATATAAGTCTAAATTTTCTCCTTTTACCCCTTGTAAAAATTCAAAAATTGGGTCTACAAGAACATGAGTGTAAAAAATGAAGATTGTGAATTTTCTCCTTCACTTTGCTGCTATTCCTGTGAAACACCTAAAGGGTTATAACACTGACTGAATGTCATTTTGAATACTTTGGGGGGTACAGTTTTTATAATGGGGTCATTTGTTGGGTATTTCTAATATGAAGACCCTTCAATCCACTTCAAACCTGAACTGGTCCCTGAAAAATGGTAAGTCTGGAAATTTTTGAAAAATTGGAAAATTGCTGCTGAACTTTGAAGCCCTCTGGTGTCTTCCAAAAGTAAAAAGCGTCAATTTTATGATGCAAACATAGTGGACATATTGTATATATGAATAAAAAAATTTTTGGGGAATATCCATTTTCCTTACAAGCAGAGAGCTTCAAAGTTAGAAAAATGCAAAATTTTCAAATTTTTCATCAAATTTGGGGATTTTTCACCAAGAAAGGATGCAAGTTACCACAAAATTTTACCACTATGTTAAAGTAGGATATGTCAAGAAAAAACTAATCTCGGAATCAGAATGATAACTAAAAGCATTCCAGAGTTATTAATGTTTAAAGTGACAGTGGTCAGATGTGCAAAAAATGGCCGGGTCCTAAGGTGTAAAATGGCTGGGTCCTTAAGGGGTTAATAAGTCCCCCCTCTCTATCTACACTATATTCCCCCTCTATGTTGTAGGTTCCCTCCCCCCTCTAGTTTAAACACTCCTCCTCCCTTCTAGCCCTCTTCTCCCCAAGCACAGCTGCACCATTCCCATTGAGGTGCAGCCTGTCCCTACGGTTAAGTCGGTAACTGACAGCGAAGTTGGCCCAGTTCTCCATGAACCCAACCCCTCCTTCCTACACCAGCTTCTGAGCCACTTGTTTACCTCCCTAATCTCCCGCTGCCTCTCTGGTGTGGATCATGGTACAGGTAATATTTCAGAAAATATTACCTTGAAGGTCCTTGCCTTAACCTTGCGGCCTAAGTCCCTGAAATCATTTTTAAAGGACACTCCACCTACCTCTATGTCATTGGTGCCAATATGTACCATAACCACTGGGTCCTCTCCAGCCCCAACCAGCAACCTGTCAACCCGATCCGCAATGTGCCAAACTGGAGCGTCAGGAAGACAACACACTGTTCGGCGATGCCGGTCTTTGTGACAGATTGCCCTGTCTGACGTCCTAATAATTGAGTCCCCCACTACCAGTACCTGTCTGGCCTGCCCTGCACTACTCCCTCCCTCCTTACTGGAGCAGACACCCCCCTGGCGGTCAGAGACAGTATCTTGCTGCAGTACTGCTAGCTCTGAAATGGCATCCCCCTCATCTGCCAACCGAGAAAACATGTTGGGGTGTGCCAGATCAGGATTAGCCTCCCTGACACTTTTCCTCTACCCCGTTTTCTAACTGTAACCCAGCTGACTGCCTGACTGTCCTGCACCTCCATCCCACTATGCTCCCCCACCTCTACCACAGAGAGTACTTGCTCAGTGAGCAGGAGACTCCCCTCCAAGTTGTCAATGCATCTCAGTGTTGCCAGTTGCTTCTCTAGATCCAGGAAATGGGCTTTCAAACAACAATATGCACCCTCGAACTGCTGCTCAAGGATTGCATACATTGAACAGGATGTACACCGGACTGCATTTTCCAACATGGAGGCAAAACTAGTTATGGGGATTTCACAGATTAACAGCCAAAAACAGACATTAGATATTACAATTTAATTCTCTGTAGATCTTGTTAGTTAAAGTCTCAACAGTGTAAGCAAAGTAACACAGTGATCTCAAACTCCTGCTTTCAAACTCTCAGGTTTTCTAACTCTCTTACAAATTCCTCTCTTTCCAAAGCCCACTCAGATAGAGCATGCTCAGACAGAGTGCCAAACTAAGATTTAAGCACCTGTGTGTAACTAATCTAACCCTCCCCCTAGAAGTGGAGTGGAGAAAAAAAAAGTGCTGGCTACGGCATTAGGACACCAATTTGTGGCATGGGTGGAGGACTGGCAAACAGCGCAAAGAGGTGCCCTAAGACCGGCGAAATTTCTGCAGAAAAGTTCAGTATCGAGAATAGCCCAGTTTGTAACTTGCTGGAATTGGGAGAGAGTGGCTGCTTCTTTAGTGGAAAAGGACCGATGACAATCCTAGAACGAGTAACCCTCGTATTTGTATCCCAAATCCACTAGTTTGTGTAAATACTGATCGAGTTCTATCCTTCTATTAGAATTAACTGCACAGACTACATCTCGATAGAGCCCAAAGGCCAGTACAAATTCAGGGATGTTTAGCTTCCTTTTGAGCCGAGGATCCCTAGTCTTCACTATAACTCACACTTCGCCCCATGCAAAGGTCTTATTATCCAAAACATCCTGTGATGCCACCAGGAGAGATGCTAAATAACATCTTTCCTGTCAAGGATATCTTTCCTGATGGCCTCAGGGATGAAATGGGCAGGAATGAGGCTTATGGTGGGAGAGGACGTACCTGGAGAGCATAACCCAGTTGTGGGAGTGGCAGCAGATACTGTAACAGCGCCTGGCTCAGAGGAAGCCATGGGCCCAGTGGGGACAACAGAAACTGTGGTAGCGACAGGCACCAGGGTGGTGACAGACCCTAAAAGGCCAACAGCCTCAGGGGAGACAACTGACATAGGATAAACAGCAGACTCTCCCAGGGCCACAGGACTAACACGAGACTCCAGCGCTACTAGCCTATCTTGCACATCCTGCATAGATGTTAAGGAATTCAGAATGGTATGGATCTGAATAAGCGAGGCAGATTGTCTATCTGCCTGGTCTTGAGCACCCGGTGTCCCACAGGAACATAGGATCCTGAACAGTTCTGGTTTCCTGGCTGTGGCAGGGAAAGGAATGCCCCAACGATGCAGTTCTGCAGTGATCTTTGGAATAGTCCAGGCCCAGAGCGACTGGACACTCCCCTGTGATGATGATCTGGCAGGCGAGGGGGGGGGGGGGGGGGAACTGCTGCCCCTTTCATGCTTTCAAAAATGAGAGACATCACCCTAAAACAATAATTAAATACCATCAGAAATGGAACCGCCGATCTCCTCCCCCTTTTTTTTTTAGTGACAAAAGAAGACAACATGAGGCGTGTGCATTGATGAGCAGCCTCTCGAGACAAGACAGGTGTAACTACATAAGCCAGAATACAAGGCGCAAGGATTGACAAGGGCAATCAACTTCTACTGGCATCCCCCCCCCTCATTTTTTTTTTAATACTACAACCCCGATGCAATACAACCTTAAACATGAGGTCTCGAAGACTGACCATGCAATCCACCTCGGAAAGAGACGTAGAGAGAGATACAACAGCATAATTAGCAAAGTTTAATGACAGCCCCCTTCCCCTACCAATACTCCGGAAAGAAAAAGTTAAATAAATAACCGGGCCTGATGACCATGATACTTACGAACAAAAGGTACAACCGCTGCACCGCTAAAATTAAAGAAAGAGGAAACTAAATACACGTAGCCTGATGACCCGAGTTGGTGGTAATTGCGAGTGACATATTGTATTGCATATTTGTGATAAAATATAAGTACGGTACTTTGATCCTGAAAATGCAGACAATTGAAATCAATGCTTGTCAAATAATGGATAGGAAGAACTGCCCTATAATGTGAGACAAAACACGGAATGGCAAAATGAACCACCACAACTCCTAGGCATGAAAGAACCAACAGCAGCTAAATATTACCCAGAGTCCACAAATTGATACCCTTACCGGAACGACTTATACCCCTGCCCCCCTTTATAGAATGCTGTAAACAATATTAGAGAATAATACTGACCCACCTAAGTGACAGACGTGACTGAAGATTTAACAGCAGAATGGTGAATAATCAATGGAGCGAACAAATAACTTTTCTTGCCATTTCTGGACAATACTGTCACTTAAAACAACTTTTGGAATCAGTGCAAAAGGAAGTTAAAGAAATTTATTGCAGGCAATGACATTTCAATTTCACCTAAGAGAAAGAAGAAGAGGAAAGCTGCAGGATATTGTCCTCAAATATGGTAGCAGGGAAACGTAGCTTTCCCCTACTCTTCTTGCTGTTGTAATTGCTTAAACTACCATTCATTGATGATTTTGCCACAGGAATACGCTATGAATAAATACATCAGCTGGGTTCTGACACCCACATATACAGAGTCCGAAGCAGATGGATAGGTACACTGTATAGTGACCATGCTTAATTACTGCAGCTCAACAACCATTGAAGTGAATGAGCTTGGTTCTGATAACACAGCAGATGAGGTCCATGGCGGTCTTCTCACAAACCTGTATCAGTGCATTAGTGAGCTTATGAAAACTCTGTGGCACTATATGTACTGGAATACAACGTCCCAGAAGTTCTCAGATGGAATCAGGTATGGGAAATGTGACATCCCAAAGTCAAACAGAAATCAGGGTGCCACTGGCTATCACATGGGAGTTTGTGCATCACACTTAAAAGCATATGCTTCCCCAGACCAACAGTGACCCACTGCCAAACTGGTTATGCTGACTGATGTTGTTAGCTGCCTAACATTCAACACTGCATCCCCAGACTCTTTTACATCCGTCACATGTGCTTATTGTAAACTGAGAGCCAATGGTGGACCTGCCAAATCTGGTGGATGGGCAAACAAACAATAGGTATCCTAGAGATACAAGGGCTTTCAGAAGTTGAATATTGGATAAGATGTTTGGGCTAGGTGATTAATGATCAGAACATTTCTATAGGACAGGCTGAAAATTCCAGAAAATTGCTTTTGATGGTCTTCTGTATCCATCTGGATGCTGAGATTTTGGAACAGAATGCTGAAAAGTTTAGTCTGCAAGGAAGATTCTAAAAAAAAAAATTTTTTTGGGGGGGGGAGGGGGGGTGGTCTTAGGGAATCATCCATTTTATATATTTTATTATTTAGGTTTAACATATGAACTCATAATTTCCATAAGGAGCATAATAGAATAATTCAATGAGACCAAACAGATATCATTTTATCTATTAACTTATTTTTAAGATTACATTAAAAACATTCAATATACCAAAGGAGACCAAGAGAACTAACTCCTTTCTGAATCTGGTGTCTGATCTCTAAGCACCACTAACAAGGAAAGAGAACTGCCAGGAAGCACTGTGTTGCCTCCTGTACTGAAGGCTTAAAGGAGAAGTCCCATGTAGAAAAAGTATTGTGTTTTAAATGCAGAAGCAAAAGTTATATCACTTTGTAAATCACTGACTTTACCCATCTTGTATGTAAAACCTGTTTTTCTAGGTTCTTTGTTCAGAGAGGAAGTTCAGCAGCTCCCTGTTCTGATGACTTGCGACCCCCCATTGAGCTGCATTATGCTGGGGGCCGTGATGTCACAATTTCCCATAGTTCGGTGTGCTGCCTGCAGCGTAGCCAGCTCTGTGCACGGCCAGGGCACCTCCCATGTGCAGCTTCAGCCAATCATAGAAGCCCCAGTGAGCTGAGCAAGCGTCTTCATCTCCTCGGCAGGGAAGCATCTGACAGCCAGCTCAGTGTTTATAAGAGCAAGAAGGATGTCCCAATGTCCCGAGAAGAAGCAGAGGGGGAGGGGAGATCCCTGCTCTCCCCTGCACTGATCACAATCTGACAGCAGGTCAGTCTGAAAGAACGATGTCCTGAGAATAGAAGCAGGGAGAGGGGAAACACTGAGCCTGCTGTTAGGAAAGTGATCAGTGTCTAGGTCAGTGTATCCCAACCAGGGTGCCTTCAGCTGTTGCAAAACTAAAACTCCCAGGCATGCTGGGAGTTGTAGTTTCACAACAGCTGGAGGCACCCTGGTTAGGAAGCACTGGTCTAGGCTGGGCTACTTCTGTGATGAACTGAAAGGCATTATGGGAGACAGGAAGTCAGGGACCTCCATGGACCAGGAAGTACCGATCTTTCAGAGGGGATGGCAGGAGAAGGGAGAGGGTGAGATACATGAGGAGCAGATTGTCAGAATGGTGAGCTGATGCACTTTCACATGATATAAAAAAAAAATTGTGACTTGGTCCATGATACTTCTTCTTTAAAAGGGTTAAAACAAATGGCAGATACTAAGGACAGGCCATTAATATTAGATGGACAAGGGTGTGACTGCTGGAAACACCCCCGTTTTGAGGTTATTTGAAGGGGCTACTGTGTTTGTGTGATCACTGCAGCCTCTTCCATATTTATTGCTGCTTGTAACTGCATTGCCATACGTTTAACAGCAGTAGAGCAAGGTACTGCAGTGTTGCCCTATTCACTTAATAGGACAAAGCTTCAGTACCTTGGCACCTCCATTACTTAAAATACAGTGACCCAGGAATAAGCACAGATACACATTAAGGTAGCCGTGGTGCCTGCATAAGCAATTTCCAACAGCTGTTTAGTGGGGGTGCTGATATTTGTTAACATCACATCAGAGAAAAAATGTAATAAAAAGTGGTCCAAAAGTCAGAAATATACAAAAAAAAAAAGGTATTGTAAAAAACTACAGCTAATGGTGCAAAAATAAACTTGAACACAGCTCCATAGATGAAAAAAATGAAAAGGTTATAGGGGTCAGTTTTCCAAGTTTGGTATTATTCAAATCGTACTGACACATAGAATAAAGGTAACATGTCAATTTTACCGTATTGTGAATGACGAAAAAGTTCTGGCTCAATAATACATTATGTAATAAAATAAAGTGTCAATGAAAAGTACAATTTGTTCCGCAAAATTAAGCCCTAATACAATTTGTCAGTGGAAAAATAAAAAATAAATAAAGTTATGGGTCTTAGAATGTGAGGAGGAAGAAAATATAATCCAAAAAAAAAAAAGAAAAAAAAAAGTAATGAAGGAGTTAACAATTGCCAATCCATGGAAGACCCAGGAGCACAGGTAAAGCCCGGTCTTCCAAAGCAACCCATCGTCAACTCAAAATTACAAAGCAGGAGTGCCAATAGAACCTTTATCACTTTAAATGACGAACATCAGAGCGATCTTTAATGTCTGTCATTACCATCAGCTGTATTTAGCAGCAGGCTTCTTCCTTTTATTACTTACGGACCTGTGTCATGTTCCCCTCAACTGACTGACCTACTGGTACGGTGGCTAGTGGGTCAAACAATTGTGATTTATTAACAATACAGCGTGCAATAAGATTTCAGTGACTCACAATTCTTACCAGTTTACCACCAAGACTTTGATGGGAGATTTTTAACATCCAGATATGCTAACATCCCGAGATTAAAGAGGTACTCCGGCACTAAGACATCTTATCCCCTATCCAAAGGATAGGGGATAAGATGCCTGATCGCAGGGGTCCTGCCGCTGGGGACCCCAGTGATCTTGCACGCAGCACCCCGTTACAATCAGTCCCCATAGCATGTTCGCTCCGGGTCTGATTACTGGCGATCACAGGCCAGAGCATTGTGACATCACGGCCCCGCCCCCGTGTGGTGTCACGCTCCACCCCTCAATGCAAGCTTATGGGAGGGGGCGTGGTAGCTGTCCCGCCCCCTCCCATATTTGGTATTGCCGCATGCGTAAAAGTCTGAACTATCAAACTTTGTTTATTATCCCGTATGGTGAACAACGTAAATGTAAAAAAATAAAGTCCAAAATTGCTGCTTTATGGCACATTTTATTCAAAAAATAAATAAATAAAAAATGTATAAAAAGCAAAACCTAAGCAAAAGTGGTACCGATAAAAGTTATGATTTTTAGAAGGCAAGGAGGAAAAACAACGAAAATGCAAAAATAAAATTGGCCTGGTCCTTAACCCCTTAAGGACTCAGCCCATTTTGGCCTTAAGGACTCAGACAATTAAATGTTTACGTTTTCATTTTTTCCTCCTCGCCTTCTAAAAATCATAACTCTTTTATATTTTCATCCACAGACTAGTATGAGGGCTTTTTTTTTTTTTGCGCGACCAGTTGTCCTTAACTCATTATATTATAAAATGTATGGCGCAACCAAAAAACACTGTTTTTGTGGGGAAATTAAAAAGAAAGACGCAATTTTGCTAATTTTGGAAGGTTTCGTTTTCACGCCGTACAATTTATGGTAAAAATGGCATGTGTTCTTTATTCTGAGGGTCAATACGATTAAAATGATACCCATTATTACATACTTTTCTATTATTGTTGTGCTTAAAAAAAAAATCACAAACTTTTTAACCAAATTAGTACGTTTATAATCCCTTTATTTTGATGACCTCTAACTTTTTTATTTTTCCGTATAAGCGGCGGTATGGGGGCTCATTTTTTGCGCCATGATCTGTACTTTTTTTTGATATCACATTTTCACATAAAAAAACTTTTAATACATTTTTTATAATTTTTTTTAAATAAAATGTATTAAGTAGCAATTTTGGACTTTTTTTCTTCGTGCACGCCGTTCACCGTACGGGATCATTAACATTTTATTTTAATAGTTCGGACATTTAGGCACGCGGTGATACCAAATATGTCTATAAAAAAAAATTTTACGCTTTTTGGGGGTAAAATAGGAAAAAATGGACGTTTTACTTTTTATTGGGGGAGGGGATTTTTCACTTTTTTTTTACTTTTAAATTTTTTTACATTTTTTTTTTTACACTTGAATAGTCCACATAGGGGACTATTCATAGCAATACCATGATTGCTAATACTGATCTGTTCTGGGGCGATCCGATCATTCATTCAAATCGCGCACTGCCGAAAAGTTTTCCACCGGAGTACCCCTTTAACAACCAAGGATGTATATTTACGTCCTTGGCCGGCTCCCGCGATGTAACACGGGGTCACGTGGTGGCCCCACGTCATATCGGGTCGGTCCTGGCATGTCTCTGAAGCCAGGACCCGGGGCTATTAACCCTTTAGACGCGGCGTTCAAAGTTGAACGCTGCGTCTAAAACTAAAGTGAAAACTGCCCGGCTGCTCAGTGGGGCTGATTGGGACCACCGCAGTGAAAATGCGGTGTCCCGATCAGCTGGTACACGAGCGGAGGTCCTCTTACCTTCCTCCGGCGCGTCCCTTCGGCGATTGATTGCTCCAAGCCTGAGATGCAGGCTTAAGCAATCGACCGCCAATAACACTGATCAATGCAAAGCTATGGCTTTGCAGTGAACAGGGTATAAGATCAGTGTGTGCAATGTTATAGCCCCCTATGGGAGCTATAACACTGCAGAAAAAAAGAGGGGAAAAAAAAAAAGTAAATAAATGTAATTTAACCCTTTCCCTAATAAAGTTTGAATCCCCCCCCCCTTTTTCCATAAAAAAAAAACATGTAAATAAAAATAAATATAAACATATGTGGTATCGCCACATGCGTAAATGTCCGAACTATAAAAAATATATAATTACACCACACGGTCAATGGCGTACGCGCAAAAAAAATTCCAAAGTCCAAAATAACGTACTTTTGGTCACTTTCTAGATCATGAAAAAATTTATAAAAAGCGATCAAAAAGTCCGATCAATATAAAAAATGGGACCACTAAAAACTTCAGATCACAGCGCAAAAAATTAGCCCTAATACCGCCCCATAAGCGGTAAAATAAAAAAAAGTTATAGGGGTGAGAAGATGACAATTTTAAAAGGTATACATTTTTCTGCATGTAGTTATGATTTTTTACAGAAGTAAGACAAAATCAAACCTTTATAAGTAGGGTATCATTTTAATCGTATGGACCTACAGAATAAAGATAAGGTGTCATTTTTACCGAAAAATGTACTGCGTAGAAACGGAAGCCCCAAAAGTTGCAAAATGGCGTTTTTTTCTTCAATTTCGATGCACAATTATTTTTTTTCTGTTTTGCCGTAGATTTTTGGGTAAAATGACTGATGTCACTGCAAAGTAGAATTGGTGGCACAAAAAATAAGCCATCATATGGAGGAAGGAAAAATAAGCCATCATATGGAGGTGAGGAGGAAAAAACGAAAGTGCAAAAACGGAAAAACCCGTGGTCTTTAAGGGGTTAAGGCCAAAATGGTCCTGGTCCTTAGGGGGTTAAAGGGGTACTCTTGTGGAAAACAAAATGTTTTCAAATCAACTGGTGCCAGAAAGTTATTCTGATTTGTAAGTTACTTCTATTCAAAAATCCTAACTCTTCCAGTATTAATCAGCTCCAGAGGAAGTTGGGTAGTTCTTTCTAGTCTGATCACAGTGCTCTCTGTTGCCCGAAGTTTGCTATTGGAATTTGCTTCTGCTCTGGACAGTTCCTGACATGGACAGAGGTGTCAGCAGGGAGAACTGTGGTCCGACTGGAAAAAGTACACAACTTCCTCTAGAGCATACAGTAGCTGAAGGGTTGGGTTAAGATTTTTATATATAAATTATATACAAATCTGTATAACTTTCTGGCACCAGCTGATATGAAAAAGTTTGTATTCCACGGGAGTAGCCCGTTTAAAAATTCTACTGGGATCACAAAATGCACTTTTTTTTTATTATAGCTGTATTCACTTTATTCTGCTACAGACACACCCTCAGCTTGCAATGTCATATATTGGAAAATACTATAGTTATTTTACCTAGGTCACTCACCATCTGTCTGAATTTTACATCAAGAATCAGGGTTTGCAGTGATTAAAGGGGTACTCTGACATTTTGCAGAAGCATACAACACTGCTTACCTGTCTATTCCAGTTCTGAAGCCACCAAAGATTCATTAGGTTTAGGGCCCTTAGTACTGAATTTTGGGTTGAGCTTCCTGGTTTCCTTACCTCTTCATCAAGGCTTACTCCTAGCCCAACATCCCCCCCCCCCTCCCCTCCCACACCACCACTGAAAGTTGTTGCAGAACATCTAATTTCAATGCAGACTATTGCAGAATCAGTGAGACTGCAGCACCTGCTGCATTCCTTCCCTTTCTGCCTTTTTTCAGCACAAGGCAACATACCTTATTCTCCATAAACAGATATATAATGTACAGTCATTGCCGTAAATGTTGGTACCCCTGAAATTTTTCAAGAAAATTAAGTATTTCTCACAGAAAAAGATTGCAGTAACAAATGTTTTACTATACATGTTTATTCCCTTTGTGTGTATTGTAAATAAACCAAAAAAGGGAGGGGGAAAAAAAAAAAAGCAAATTGGACATAATGTCACACCAAACTCCAAAAATGGTCTGAACAAAATTATTGGCACCCTTTACTTAATATTTGGTTGCACACCCTTTGTAAAAAATTACTGAAATGAGTTGCTTCCTATAATCATCAATAAGCTTCTTACACCTTTCAGCCGGAATGTTGGACCTCTCTTCCTTTGCAAACTGCTCCAGGTCTCTCTTATTGGAAGGGCGCCATTTCCAAACAGCAATTTCAAGATCTCTCCACAGGTGTTCAATGGGTTTTAGATCTGGACTCATTGCTGCCCAGTTCAGAACTCTCCAGCGCTTTGTTGCCATTTCTGGGTGCTTTTTGACGTATGTTTGGGGTCTTTGTCCTGCTGGAAGACCCAAGAGCTCGGACGCAAACCCCGCTTTCTGACACTGGGCTGTACAGTGTGACCCAAAATCCGTTGGTAATCCTCAGATTTCATGATGCATTGCACATATTCAAGGCACCCAGTGCCAGAGGCAGCAAAACAACCCCAAAAATTCATTGAACCTCCAACATATTTCAATGTAGGTACTGTGTTCTTTCTTTCTGCCTCCTGTAGGCCTCATTCCCTTTTCTGTAAACCGTAGAATGATGTGCTTTACCAAAAAGCTCTATCTTGGCTTCATCTCTCCACATGATGTTTTCCCGGAAGGATTTTGGCTTACTCAAGTTCATTTTGGCAAAATGTCCTCTTGGGTCTCCTGCCATAGCGTTTCATTTCATTTAAATGTTGACGGATAGTTTGCGCTGACACTGATGCTCCCTGAGCCTGCAGGACAGCTTGAATATCTTTGGAACTTGTTTGGGGCTGCTCATCTACCATCTGCACTATTCTGCGCTGACACCTCATACATTTTTCTCTTCTGTCCACGCCCAGGGAGATTAGCTACAGTGCCATGGGTTGCAAACTTCTTGATAATGTTGCGCACTGTGGGCAAAGGCAAATCTAGATCTCTGGAGATGGACTTATAACCTTGAGATTGTTAATATGTTTACACAATTTGGTTCTAAAGTCCTCAGACAGTTCTCTTCTCCTCTGTTGTCCATGCAAAGTCTAAGTGAACTTCTCTCCTTTTTAACTGCTTTCAGGTGTGCTTATTATATTGCCCATACTTGTTACTTGCCCAGGTGAGTTTAAAGGAGCATCACATGCTTCAAACAATCTTATTTTTCCATAATTTTGAAAGGGTGAGAAAATTTGATCAGCTATTTATGGCAAACACGTGTTACTGAAATCTTGTTCTGTGAGAAATACTTCATTTTCTAGAAAAATTTCCGGGGTGCCAACATTCACGTCCATGACTGTATATGTGTACATGACAGGGAGATGGTGATAGTCTGTAGGGGCTAGACAGGAGAGGTGACATCACTCAGGGGCAGATTCAGGCATGCCTCCCAAGACTGCAGATGATGATTCATTGAGAGGGGGGAGTCAGGGAGCTGGAAACAATATAACATAAAAGAGAGACCTACCCAACTTTCTGTCAGGAATGAATCCCACAAAAGCATGGCTGAAGTAAATACAATTTGGGATAACACTATATTAATAAGTTATATCTCGAGGGACCAACTGAACTCCGCAATAGCAATAACTTTTATTTAACCATAAAATGTATGGTCAAGCCCCCCCCCCCCCCCCCCAAAAAAAAAAAAAAAAAAAAAGTAGTTTTTACGTTACTTTACGGTAAAACTGACATGTAATCTTTATTCTGTGGGTAAATACAATAATAAATTTACATAGTTGTTCAATTATTGTATGAATAATGCTGCAGAAGCATACAGCAAAATAAGTATTCTTAAAATATATTTTTTTATATTTGTGTATGTGGGGCAGTATGAGGGCTATTTTTTTGCGCTGTGATCTTTAGTTTCTAGATAATTATTAGCAATTCTGGCATGTTATTTCTTTACGTTTACACTGTTCACCATGCAGGATCATAAACATATTTTATTAGTTCAGTCATTTATGCACATGGTGATAAGGTTTTTTTTTGTTTGTTTGTTTTTCTTACTTTTTTTTTTTAAAAGGGGGGTGATTTATATTTTTTTATAAACGAGGGGCTTTTACACACTTTAAAACATTTTTTTAATATTTATTTCACACTTTTTAAGTCCCCATAATGGACTTTTATTAGCTGTCAGAGTGCAAAATACTGTTTAGTACTAGGTACTATAGCAATATCATAGTCCTATCAGCAATCTTCTTGTACAGCTTGATGCTGCAGCCTGCACAATTTAATCATCATCCTGCACGCAAGAGGAGGCTATTCCAGTGGCTATTTTTACTCACTGGACCCCTACCATCGCACTGCGGGGGTCTAAAGAGCCAACGTTAATCTAATGTTGCCTTCTTTTTCCCCAGAGATGCCGCGATCTGCATAGATCATGGCATCTATAGGGTTAGTGGTGGATATGAAGCTCCTGCGCTCTCTTTATAGCCGCACCATAAATGTAAGACATTGGGGGAGATTTATCAAAACCTGTGCAGAGGAAAAGTTGCTGAGTTGCCCATAGCAACCAATCAGATCGCTTCTTTCATTTTGCAGAGGCCTTGTTAAAAATGAAAGAAGAAATGTGATTGGTTGCTATGGGCAACTGGTCAGCTTTTTCTCTGCACTGGTTTTGATAAATCTCCCCCATTGTGCGCAAAGTAACTCATTGCAGCGCCATACTTATACAGCATGTGTCCTTAAAGCGCACCCGTCAGATCCAACAAAATTATTTTTTTTATATATCACTCAGTACCTAATCCTGATCATGTACATTTAATTTTTGTGTCTAGCACCTTTATTTTTTTTTATTACACTTTTAACTTAGCTCACTAGTCTGAATTCCTCTCAAAGGGAGGGGGTGTGGCCTCACTGTGCAGGTCTCCGCCCCCTCCCTCAGTATGCTATCTTCTCACATCTCCCCTAGCATTGGCAAAACTACAACTCCCAGCTTGTCCTCACTGACAGTAGCGGGACACAAGCTGACAGTGGGAGGGTTTTTCCTCTAGCTGTGAGCCCTGCGCTCACAGCTGTCAATCAAGGAAGTGTGTCCATGACATAGGTGATGACGCATGGACACAGCAGGACTAGTATGTGTCCAAGCAGGCAGGGTGGGGGGGGGGGGGGGGGGCGCAGTTTGACTGGATTTTTCAGTATGAAATACTGAAAATTTTCTAATGAAAGCAATTGCGCAACCTATTGGTTTTGCATGCTTTACAACATAACAAAAGTTTTTGTATCTGACAGTGCCCATATTAAGGGGGGTAAACAATTGGAATGTGTAGTCTAAAAAGTGAATGATGCTAATAATACAGAAGAGATTACTTTTTATTGTAGATCAGTAACTTAAATACACACTGAGGTACAATTGTAAGAAAGTAATAAATTAACCATTTAAGTTGTAAAGATGTGAAAGTGTTTTACAAACAGCCCTGGATAGAATGATAAAAAAACAAACAGGTATTTGCAAAAAAAATTATATAATGGAGATTTGTAATAAACTTTGGTTAAAAATGTGTATATTTTTGGGGTGAAACAATGCTGTCTTGTCCCTGCAGCTAATGCCTGTGTGTCTCGGCTGGAACAAAATACAGGCAGTGTGGTGGCGAGACAAGCAGGGCTCAGTGCACTGAGGCTCTGATAACACGTCCCCGACTCACAGCAGACTTATAAACTAGCCAGGAGCACACACAGAGCCTTGCTTCCCCTCCTCACTTTCCTGTATTTTGCCTCTGCACAAACTAACAAATGATTGCTGCAGGGACAAGACAGCATTTTTTTCAACTAAAAATATACAAATTTTTTTGACCAATGTATATTACAAATATCGATATTATTATCTACATTATTATCTTTTTTCCCCCGCAAATGACAGGTACACTGGCCTTAGACTTGTTGGCGTGATGTTAAAGGAAGCAAAGCACGCCCATGAGGATTACTTTAAAAGATCAACTACTCTAGTTTACAAGGTACTAGCAAACTAATTATACAAAACATTAGAATTTCCAGGTATAGAAACCAGTAATATACTCACCATCTATTAAGAGTGATAGTAATATATATGCTTCCTATTATATAAAAAATTTAATGCTAAAGAATTTGACAACCAATAAAAAAACAACTACTATTTTACATGTATCAGACGAAAGTTCAAGTAACCAAACACAGAGCAGTATTGTGATCACAGAACCATAACATGCTGTAATGAGAGGAGGCGGGAAGCCATAATATGCCAGATGCCTCTCATTAATTGCGCGCATTGAAAAAGATTTGAGAAAAACAAAACTGACTGGAGATAACAATTAAATATAAGCATGGCGTAATGCACATTTTTTTCACATACAAACCAATGCAAAGCCATTAAAAGACTGATCACTATTTACCAACAAAGAGAAAAAAAGAATCCACAACAAAAAAACAACTGACAATTTCCTTTTAACATTAGACATATTAATAAACTGGAATCAACTTTTCCTAATATTTCTAGGAATGTCTGACATGATTAACCCCCACAACTACAGAGATCATTTAAATCAATCATTCTTAAAAAAAAAAAAAAAAAATTTCAAATAACCCTAAAAAATTGTTGTATTGCTGTTATCAGTCACAAAGAGACGTTATTTCCTTTGCTGTTTATACGATTTAACCAAGAAATAGAGTAAAAAGTGCAGAGTGTGGACTGGATGGTTAGTAGTTAAATGATGACATTCGTACACTGGCATTACGCATAGGCCCTTACTGACATTTTCAGTACGCTTTGTTCATAAAAACGAGTCACATGGCGAAGGCAGCCACAGCTTAGTGGCTTTTGCAGCTTGTGGGCAGAGTCTTGCAGTCTGGTTTAGCCACCAAAATAGGGGTTAAGAATCAAAGCTGGAGGATCAAAACAGGATTCTCTTTTTTTTACATTGATATTTAGCAGTATTTATTTAAAGTCCACAACATTAAAAAGCAATCTCAGTGTAAAAGAACATGCACAAGCTTTCAGTACTTCTACTAACCTGTTATTTCATATTAACATATATATTTCAAAAAACAATCCACTATAAACTCATAAGTCATGGGGTACATCAGAAAAGTTCAAAGTAAAAAAAAAAATGTTTAAATCTATGGAAAACCATAACAAATCTGTTATTCCCAGGTTTAAACAACCCACAAAAGAATTTTCACATAGGACTTTTGCTTCCATGTAGCTTTCTTTGTAATTGACTTTGGCATGAGTGGGCAGCCTCAAACACAAGTCTACACTGCGACTAGAGTATGTTACACAGATAATCCTCTTGTGTTCATAAACACATTTGGAAACATTTTAATGAACATTAATTCATGTTTTCTATTGCGACTTCCTCTCTAGCTTTAGCCAATGAAACAAACTGAATGCTTTATAGGCCTCTAGCTTTCCGCTAGCAAAATACTTGTGTGTCTGCATGCCAAGTTACGTCTTCTAGGCCTTTCCAGAAAGGAAGTAGAACAGTAGATGTCTAGCACACATCGAAGGGGGTTGGGGGGGTCATTTTTGTTATTGAAACAATTTGTTATCTTGCAGCAAGAAAGATGTTAAACAAGAAGTTTAAATTGAAGTGAAGAGGTAGAAAAAGAGGCTTGTATCAAAAAGTGAAACAAAAAATGATATTAAAGAAATGTTAAGCAGCAGAAATAACGTTCAGTAGCCTAGGAATGCTGCCAAGAGCTGACAAATGCTGAATGAAATCCACTGCATACGTTAAAAAGAGAATGTAATCATACACTTTGTATACAATAGGTAACTAAATAAAACAATGCTGAAAACAGTGGATGAGCAGTAATATTTTATTATTCGTTAAGAAAGTTTAACTTTTTTTTATTAACCCAGAGGAGAATGCAAGCAAGGGTAAATGTTTTGTCTCTGAAACAACACAGGGCACTACATCAGACGCATTGAACGGGGCACAGGTGTTGGGTGCTGCAGGGGTTAATGTACTGTCCGCCTACTATACAGTGATGGAATGCAGGGTGAAAGGGCTCTCTGGGCCAGGTAAATAAAGGCTATATATTGAAGTGACTACACTACATGGTAAAACTTTGTAATACAGTACGCGTTTCAATCCATCCATGAGTTCTAGGCCTAAACTGAGGGGTGTCAAGTGAGGGGGGTCATTTCTTTATACGCAATGCATTCATGGGAAGGATATAACCGTATAGCTTAATTCCACGTCCATGAATGTGCTGCACATAAATAAAATGCCCCTCTTTGATGACCCCTGTGGCCCTTGACATCAAAACACGGAAGAATGAATCTAAATACATACAGTACTATATTGCAAAGTTAGAGTAATGTTTGTAATCTCTTGAATAGACTTTTTTTTACCTTTTGCAGGCACCCCATTTAATGCAATCGATGAATGTTGTCGTGCGCTACCGTGTGCTATTGTTTACCTGTTTGCCCCGGTAGAAGAGTCGTTGCCGGTCTGGGGGTACGTTAAAACTCTCCTGGATCTTTACCCTCAAGCCCTCAATCTTGGTGAGCCTGGAGAGGTCATCGATGGTGCGGGTCTCTGTTCCGTCAATGGTCCTCACCTGGATCCACATCTTTCATGAACTCACACAGCTGTTGGATGAAATAGAAAGAAATCACCTCTCAGGATTGTCCCCTTGTCTTCGTAGTAATGTCACTGTTTAATGCATCAGAGTTGGCGATGACAGCCACAGCAGTACAACAAAGAAGGCAGCAGTGGCTCCACTGACAGAGCAGGCGCTGCTGCTGCTGCTAGGGAGGAGAAGGAGAAGTGCGCTGCACACTACCAGGGCGAGCCTGCTGCTATATTGTGCGCTGCTGCTGCTGTTGTTATTATTGCCTAGTGGTGTAAGCGCCGGGCAGCCATGTCTGAGCGGCACTGGGAGTGTTTACTAGGAGCTGCTGCTCTCACATGGGGGTCACGGCGCCAAGCCGAAATCTCGCGTAATGAAAGCGAGGCTGGGGCCGGCCCTCACCACACAGGCGGCTGAGCTTTCGGCTTCTCTCCGCCCCATTCCTGGTGCATGTGTCCTCTCGTCGTCCCTCTGCCACTGTGGTGCATGTGCCCTCGCCTCCTCCTCTTCCTGAGGAGAAACAGAGCGCCGCAGGGAAAGCTTATTACACCATGAGGTCTGACAAGTTGTATACAGTTGCCTCCATAGCAGTACATAGGAACATCCTGAGGTGAAATATGCGCTTTACTCCTCAACCACTGCCGCCACTTATGTCTGTATATGGACGAAGCCAGTAGAATGTGGTGCAGTCACTGAATAATGGCGGGTTGTACTTGGAGCGGTTCACTGCTCTCCTTTTCACATAAAAGCTGTGGAATTCTTCAAAGAGGCCATGTTTGCCACATATTCTCAATGGGTCCCTCATATACTTCTTCATTCCCAATAGATGACATGTTTGCATTGATTGGAATTCTTACTTGGCAGTAGATAGATAAATATATATATATATATATATATATATACATTTTATCATGGCGTCATACTCAATTGTTAATGTTGGAGACAACTAGGCTTTTGTCTTATTGAGTCACACCCCATTGCCACATAAACTGCTACGATGAGGCACTTTGGCGGTTGCGTTGTGCTTTGAAAGCTTATCTAGCTACAAGTTATGCCATTTCTTTAGTGTAAATTGAAGTAAATACAGGATTTATTTCACACTGTTTTATAGTTAGTGCTCGGACAAGACATATCCGTGCCCATGGCAGATAAAAAATAAAGTATCATCTGTGCTGTTTTGCTGCGACATGGCACACACCTATTCTGCGCAATTTTCAGTATGCAATACGCAAGTGTTAATGATAAAGTTGCAGTTTAAAGTTGCAGATTCTTTTCGCTAACAGGGTTATTTTAAAATATTTTTGCAGCTAGGTACAGGTGGTCAGAGGTGGCATGGCATTTAAACAATTATGTGCAACTTTTCAAAAGCTGCATATAATAATTTTAACCCCTTAAGGACCGAGCCCTTTTTCACCTTAAGGACCGGAGCGTTTTTTGCAATTCTGACCACTGTCACTTTAAACATTTATAACTCTGGAATGCTTTTAGTTATCATTCTGATTCTGAGATAGTTTTTTCGTGACATATTCTACTTTAACTTAGTGGTAAAATTTTATGGTAACTTGCATCCTTTCTTGGTGAAAAATCCCCAAATTTGATGAAAAAAATGAAAATTTAGCATTTTTCTAACTTTGAAGCTCTCAGCTTGTAAGGAAAATGGATATTCAAAATAATTTTTTTGGGTTCACATATACAATATGTCTACTTTATGTTTGCATCATAAAATTTATGAGTTTTTACTTTTGGAAGACACCGGAGGGCTTCAAAGTTCAGCAGCAATTTTGAAATTTTTCACAAAATTTTCAAACTCGCTATTTTTCATGGACCAGTTCAGGTTTGAAGTGGATTTGAAGGGTCTTCATATTAGAAATACCCCATAAAAGACCCCATTATAAAAACTACACCCCCAAAGTATTCAAAATGGCATTCAGTAAGTGTATTAACCCTTTAGGTGTTTCACAGGAATAGCAGCAAAGTGAAGGAGAAAATTCAAAATCTTCATTTTTTACACTCGCATGTTCTTGTAGACCCAATTTTTGAATTTTTGCAAGGGGTAAAAAGGAGAAAATTTTTACTTGTATTTGAAACCCAATTTCTCTCGAGTAAGGACATACGTCATATGTCTATGTTAATTGTTCAGCAGGCGCAGTAGAGGGCTCAGAAGGGAAGGAGCGACAAATGGTTTTTGGGGGGCATGTCACATTTAGAAAGCCCCTATGGTGCCAGAACAGCAAGAAAAAACACATGGCATACCATTTTGGAAACTAGACCCCTCGGGGAACGTAACAAGGGGTAATGTGAACCTTAATACCCTACAGGTGTTTCACGACTTTTGCATATGTAAAAAAAAATTTTTTTTTTACCTAATATGCTTGGTTTCCCAAAATTTTTACATTTTTAAAAAGGGTAATAGCAGAAAATACCCCCCAAAATTTGAAGCCCAATTTCTCCCGATTCAGAAAACACCCCATATGGGGGTGAAAAGTGCTCTGCTGGCGCACTACAGGTCTCAGAAGAGAAGGAGTCACATTTGGCTTTTTGAAAGCAAATTTTGCTCTGGCGGCATGCCGCATTTAGGAAGCCCCTATGGTGCCAGGACAGCAAAAAAAAAAAAAACACATGGCATACCATTTTGGAAACTAGACCCCTCGGGGAATGTAACAAGGGGTTAAGTGAACCTTTATACCCCACAGGTTTCATGACTTTTATATATGTAAAAAAAAAAAAAATTTTTTACCTAAAATGCTTGTTTTCCCAAAAATTTTACATTTTTAAAAAGGGTAATAGCAGAAAATACCCCCCAAAATTTGAAGCCCAATTTCTCCCGAGTACGGCGATACCCCATATGTGGCCCTAAACTGTTGAAAAATACGACAGGGCTCCAAAGTGAGAGCGCCATGCGCATTTGAGGCCTAAATTAGGGATTGCATAGGGGTGGACATAGGGGAATTCTACGCCAGTGATTCCCAAACAGGGGGCCTCCAGCTGTTGTAAAACTCCCAGCATGCCTAGACAGTCAGTGGCTATCTGGCAATACTGGGAGTAGTTGTTTTGCAACAGCTGGAGGCTCCGTTCTGGAAACAGTGGCTTACCAGACGTTTTTCATTTTTATTGGGAAGGGAGGGGGGCTGTGTAGGGGTATGTGTATATGTAGTGTTTTTTACTTTTTATTTTGTGTTAGTGTAGTGTTTTTAGGGTACAGTCGCACGGGCGGGGGTTCACAGTAGTTTCTCGCTGGCAGCTTGAGCTGCAGCAGAAAATTTGCCGCAGCTCAAACTTGCAGCCGGATACTTACTGTAATCCTCCGCCCATGTGAGTGTACCCTGTACGTTCACATTGGGGGGGGGGGGGGGGGAACATCCAGCTGTTGAAAAATTACAACAAGGGGCAGAGCGGGTTGCGGGAGTGACAACCGCAGCAGGCGCCCTGATTGGTCGGCCGGTAATCCGGCCGACGAATCAGGGCGATCGTGAGGTGGCACCAGTGCCACCTCACTCCTGCAGGCACTGGCTGTTCGGGGCCGTCTCTGACGACCCCGATCAGCCAGTAATTCCGGGTCATCGGGTCACTGGAGACCCGATTGACCCGGAATCCTCCGCAGATCGCTGGACTGAATTGTCCAGCGATCTGCGGCAATCGCCGTCATGGGGGGACATAATGACCCCCCTGGGCGATATGCCGGGATGCCTGCTGAACGATTTCAGCAGGCATCCGGCCCCGGCTCCCGTCCGGCTAGCGGTGGGGGCCGGAAATGCTCAGGGCGCATCCATACGCCCTCGGTCCTTAAGGACTTGGAAACGGGGGCGTATGGATACGCCCTATGTCCTTAAGGGGTTAAAGACAGCAGATATGCTGTGAAGCCATGCCCACTTTCCTACTTAACATGCATTCTGGCGCACACAGCGCAAACAGCATGTGCAGCAGTGATAAGTCGCATAGTAAATGCGATGTGCACATTCACCAGTCATAATGGCCAAAGTTTACAGGCTCACATGCCATGATAAATGCCCCCACCCAATGTTCCTGACAGTTCAGCAATAAATCTGCACAAGCTGCGTCAGCCTTTTGGATTATTTTACTGGTTAGTAAACTCAGATCTGTAGCAGGTCAGAAAATAGATAGATAGTGGTAAGCATCTTCTGGTATTTAGTAGTAAATAAAAAGTGTTCATATGTTTTTATATTTTAGAGAGAAACCCCCTTTTGCTTTAAAGGGGTACTCCCATGGAAAACTTTTTTTTTCAATCAACTTGTGCCAGAAAGTTAAACAGATTTGTAAATTACTTCTATTAAAAAATCTTAATCCTTCCAATACATTTTATGGGCTGTATACTACAGAAGAAATGTTTTTCTTTTTGGATTTCTCTGTCACGAGCACAGTGCTCTCTGCTGACCTCTGCTGTGCATATTAGGAACTGTCCAGAGCAGGAGAAAATCCCCATAGCAAACATATGCTGCTCTGGACAGTTCCTAAAATGGACAGCAGATGTCAGCAGAGAGCACTGTGGTCATGACATCAGAGAAATCCAAAAAGAAAACCATTTCCTCTGTAGTATACAGCCCATAAAATGTATTGGAAGGATTAAGATTTTTAAATAGAAGTAATTTACAAATCTCCAATAATATAAAGTAGAAAAACATAGTGGCAATGGCACCTAAAGGTCTATTAGAAAATGCAATAAATGGAACTATTAGAGGTCCCACAAATATCCCAAAAAATAGTGGTAGTCCATATACATGAAAAATGTCCTGCGTAACAGTGGTGCCTGGACAGAATCAATGCAATACAATAAATACCAGTAACAAAGAAAAGGGGTCCGGCAACTCACAGTAAGACGCTAGCTGCTAAACGACACGAGGTCCGTCCATGGGGCAGGAGAGAGTGAGGGAAGCTCAGGAGGCGATTAACCGGTTGATTTCGTGCACATGCACTTCATCCGGCCGGATGAAGTGCATGTGCACGAAATCAACCGGTTAATCGCCTCCTGAGCTTCCCTCACTCTCTCCTGCCCCATGGACGGACCTCGTGTCATTTAGCAGCTAGCGTCTTACTGTGAGTTGCCGGACCCCTTTTCTTTGTTACTGGTAATTTACAAATCTGTTTAACTTTCTGGCACCAGTTGATTTAAATTAAGTTTTCCACCGGAGTACCCCTTTTATGACAGTTTTGCATGTTCTTGACATTCTGTCAGCTTCATGTGACAGTCACCTGAAATGGATTCCCAACAGTGTTTGAAGGAGTTCCCAGAAATAATGAGCTCGTTAGGCTATTTTCATATCAGTGTTGCTGAAATCTGTTAATGTCCGTTATTGATACTTAACTGTTGGCATTAATAATGGAAGAAACAGATGTTACCTGAAGTCAACGGTACATTATTTTGAAGTTCATTTAAAAAAATGTAAATAACTGACCGTTTACACCCATCATTGTCAGTTAAACCATCCATTTCTTACCGTTTTTATCAGTTATTTTTTAACCTTTTCCATTCTGTTTAACTCCTTTTCATGCATCTGAGTACAAAAATCCGCATGCATAATATGTCTTGGAGGGGGGGGGGGGGGGGGGGTAAACTGGAAGAGTCACTGGTAGAGAAGGATCTTGGTGTAGTTGCAGATCATAGACTGCAGAACAGCATGCGATGCAGCTGCTTCTAAGGCCAGCAGGATATTGTCATGTATCAAAAGAGGCATGGAACAGTTGAGAGCTTCAAAACAGGGTTAGATACATTCCTAGAATGATATAAAATTAATACTTATGCAGAAATCTCATCCCTACCCCTTCCCTTTAATTCCTTGGTTGAACTTGATGGACATACTGTAGGGCAAAAAAGTATTTAGTCAGCCACCAATTGTGCAAGTTCTCTCACTTAAAAAGATGAGACCTGTAATTTTCATCATAGATATACCTCAACTATGAGAGACATAATGAGAAAAAAAATCCATAAAATCACTTTGTCTGATTTTTAAAGAATTTATTTGCAAATTATGGTAGAAAATAAGTATTTGGTCAATAACAAAAGTTCATCTCAACACTTTGTTATATAGCCTTTGTTGGTAACGACAGAGGTCAAACAATTTCTGTAAGTTTTCTGACAGAACCTATAGGGTTAAAAGGCTCTGACAGATTCTTTGTTTGCTTTTGTTGCCAGGTTACACCTAGCTGGTCAGCTGACCACTTGATGAGAGCACCTGTGAGTTGCCTATTTAACCTGGCAGTAGGCTCTCAGTCAGCGCCTGTGAAAGAGTCTTTTTGCTCCAGTAGCTAGCGTGTATTCCCTGTTTCTCCTGTATTACCTGGCATCTTTGACTTTTGGCTTTTATCTCCACTTGTATTAGCGACTTGGTACTTTGACTTCTCCTGGCTTTGACGCGGTTAGTTGACTCTGGACTATTGTGTCAGTGTGTAGTCGTATTTTGTTATTCTGCCTGTTATCCCACCGTCTCGGACCTAGTCAGTGTCATTGTAGTTTATTATTTTGACAATTACCCACCTCACTTATACAGGAAGGGACTGTCTTCGTGGTTACGGACCTGTCGTTTAGGGCAGGTTCATAAGTAGGCAGGGATAGGGGAGCAAGCGGGATTAGTGTGCACTCCTTCCTTGCCCATATGTGACATCTTCACAAGGTTTTCACACACTGTTGCTGGTATTTTGGCTCATTCCTCCATGCATATCTCCTCTAGAGCAGTGATGTTTTGGGGCTGTCGCTTAGCAACACAGACTTTCAACTCTCTCCAAAGGTTTTCTATTGGGTTGAGATCTGGAGACTGGCTAGGCTACTCCAGGACCTTATGAAGCCTCTCCTTCGTTGCCTGGGCAGTGTTTTTGGGATTATTGTCATACTGAAAGACCCAGTCATGTTTCATCTTCAGTGCCCTTGCTAATGGAAGGAGGTTTTCACTCAAAATCTCATGCTACATGGCCCCGTTTATTCTTTCCTTTACACGGATCAGTCGTCCTGGTCCCTTGGCAGAAAAACAGCCCCAAAGCCTGATGTTTCCACCCCCATGCTTCACAGTAGGTGTGGTGTTCTTTGGATGCAACTCAGCATTCTTTCCTCCAAACATGATGAGTTGAGTTTTTACCAAAAAGTTCTACTTTGGTTTCTTCTGACCATATGACATTCTCCCAATCCTCTTTTGGATCATCCAAATTTCAGACGGGCCCGGACATGTACTGGCTTAAGCAGGGGGACACGTCTGGCACTGCATGATTTGAGTCCCTTGTGGCGTAGTGTTTTACTGATGGTAGCCTTTGTTACTTTGGTCCCAGCTCTCCGCAGGTCATTCACTAGGTCCCCCGGGTGGTTCTGGGATTTTTTCTCACCGTTCTTGTGATCATTTTGACACCATGGGGTGAGATCTTGCGTTTAGCCCCAGATTGAGGGAGATTATCAGTGGTCTTGTATGTCTTCCATTTTCTAAGAATTGTTCCGACAGTTGATTTCTTCACACCAAGCTGCTTGCCTATTACAGATTCAGTCTTTCCAGTCTGGTGCAGGTCTACAATTTTGTTTCTAGTGTCCTTTGACAGCTCTTTGGTCTTGGCCATAGTGGAGTTTGGAGTGTGACTGTTTTAGGTTGTGGACAGGTGTCTTTTATACTGATAACAAGTTCAAACAGGTGCCATTAATACAGGTTATGAGTGGAGGACGGAGGAGACTCTTAAAGAAGTTGTTACAGGTCTGTGAGAGCCAGAAATCTTGCTTGTTTGTAGGTGGCCAAATACTTATTTTCCACCACAATTTGCAAATAAATTCTTTAAAGATCAGACAATGTGATTTAGTATTTTTTTTCTCATAATGTCTCTCATAGTTGAGGTATACCTATGATGAAAATTACAGGCCTCTCTCATCTATTTAAGTGGGAGATACTTTTTTGCCTCACTGTATGTCTTTTTTCAACCGTACTATGTAACTGATTCTTGTAGCTATAATATGTATGTAGGCCCACAGGTAACCATTTTGTGTTTGGAAATGAAGTTGGACTCTCCCCTTGCCCCAACGTTATTAATACACTGGGGCATGCTTCTTTCATTTTTAACAAAGCCTCTGCAAAATGAATTAAGCAATCTGATTGGTTTCTATGGGCAACTGGGCAACTTTTTCTCTGGACAGGTTTTGATAAATCTCCCTCTTTATCTTTGAAAAATAATAAAAGCTCTCTCCTTGTCCTAGTGTTAAAGGAAATCTGTCATCAGTATCACCCTCACTAATCTGTCATATAGGCTTGTAGTGTGGGTGATGCTGATCAAAATGATACTTACAATGTCCTGAATGGCCCAGCTGTTGCACCGTTATTGCTGTTTTTCTTTTTACGTAAATAAGGTCCTCGGGGCATGGGCGGAGCTAGGAACAGAGCTTTGGGCACCCCACATCATCTTCTGCCGGGCAGGCACTCCACCCGGCTCATCAATAAGCATGGCCTCCCTCCCTACTGTTGTGGCACGGCGCATGCTCCACTTCCGGAGTACACCCGGAAGCGGCGTCAGTTTAAGCATTATTCACCCTCATACCTTCATGCATCGTCACACTTCACTGCTGGCTTCGGGAATGAGGCTGAAACTGACGCCGCTTCCAGGTGTACTCTAGGAGCGGCGCGTGCCGTGGCGAAAACCTGCCACGAGAGCAGGGAGGGAGACCGTGCTTATTGATGAGCCGGGCGGAGCGCCCGCCCGGCAGAAGATGGGGTGCTTCAAGCTACGGTCCTAGCTCCGCCCATGCCCCAAGGAACTCATTTACATAAAAAGAAAAACGACGATAATGCCGCAATGGCTAGGCCATTCAGAACATTGTAAGTATCATTTTTATCAGTATCACCCGCGCTACAAGCCTGTATGACTGATAATGATTTACTTTAAAACCACACTGTGACGAGGAGGGATTCCAATATATTTTCTCTATCGGCTCCATTGGGGGACACAGACAGTGGGTGTATCTTGCTGTCTCTAGGAGGTGTGACACTATGGTGATAAAAAAAAGTCAGCTCCTCCCAGCAGGATACACCCGCCTTCAGGCTCTGAGCTAGTCAGTTTAAGCTTAGTGTCTTAAGGAGGTGGATGTGGTGTGGGTTGCTCCAGACCAGGTCTTCTAATTTTTTTGTTTTCCTAGTTAGGGACGTGTTAATTTTTTTATTCCTTTTCTTTTGTTTTCAGGTGGGGACTCACAACTGTGGTTCCCCATTTCCCCATTGCGAGTGAGGGGGCACAGACATTGCGTATATGCGCTGTTAACCCCCCTCGCCAACGGTCAGCGCTTGGGTGGTACCTCACGGGTCCGGGTCCCCCTATTTCTCTGCTCGCCTCGCTCGCGCATAGCAGCCAGGCATGATGCAGTTAACTAATGCTGACTGAAGACTCGAGTAGGTGAGTTCTTTTGACTGAGGTAAGTACTTCTCCCCTTTTTCTCCACAGGTACGGACTTGCAGCAGCTGGAGACCCCTGTTTTGGCCCACCCTTTAGTTTTTTGGGGCTAACTTACAGGGGCTGCACTTTATTACAGGCTGCACTTTATTTTTGGGGGAGCAGTGGCACCTGAAGGGGCTTCATATAGGGGGCACTTCACTTGTGTGTGCTTGGGTGTCACGTAAATAGCGCCTTATTCTGGCACTTCACTTGTGTGCGTGTGTGTGTTTAACTTGTCTCACAGCACCTTATACGCGGCTGTCAGCCGCAGCGCTGCGATTAGCCTAGCGCTTCTGCGCCGGCTTACTTCTTTTCACCGGCAGTCTCTGCCGGCGCTGGCCGCCCGCCCTATTCCCCCGAGTGCACAAACCAGCGACAGGTGCGCTCGGGGCAAGGAGCGGGTGCCATGACAGTTCTCCCGGCCGGACTGTGTCTCCGCCCACGGGGCTGGGAGAGCTCAGAGGCGTGAAGCTGCCTCCAATCAGCGCCATGGGCGCGAATTTCAATAGGAAGGGGGCATTTACTTAGTGCCTTGCTTCAGGCACACCCCTCTCTTCCTATTGGCTTGCCTTTTTCTCTCTCTCTCTAGCTGCACAGAGCGAGTCTCCTCACTGCAGCTGACAGGGGACACAGACTAGGGTGAGAAAGTTCCTATCTCCCTTCTTTTCCCTCATTATGTCCGTACCCAGAGCTGTTCCTCCCTCTAAACAGAAACCTGGAACTTCAGTGACTTACTATCTCTGTAAGCACTGTAATTCCTAAATGTCTGGCTCTACTGAGCCCACTTGTCCTGCCTGCGCCACTGCTCCCCCAGACCCCCTGGTCCCCCCAGATTCCCCTTCGGTCCCGGTGGATCCTGCCGCTCCCCCAGCCTGGGTTTCTTCCCTGACCCGGTATATGGCTGACTTGAACAAAGTCTCCCGCTCGGTGGCTGAGGCCTCCCGGGAAGTGGTGTCCACCTTGAAGGGGTCTTCCCTGCGCAGGACCTCTGGAAGGGCTCGCTCCTCGTCTCCACATTCCTCATGCTCTCACAAGCGTCCTAGGGGTGCCTCGTCTGACTCTTCCAATGAGTCTTCAAAAAGATGTGAGCGTTCCCCTCGTGGGATGCGCCCCCCCCCCCTGTCATCTGGGCACAAACGTCGCTCCTTCAGAGGACGTTCTCGGAGTCGCCGCTCTGCCATGCCAGAGCCGCGTTCTCGGTCAGAGTCGCCCCCCTCCAGGACTGCCTCTACCCATTCACATTCCCCTGGCGAACTGGTGGACGAGGCTTCCGAGCCGGCATCTGATTCTGAGGACCGCCCAGACTCAATTGCATCGGTTAACTCTTTGGTTACAGCCCTGAGAGACACCTTTCACTTCGAGGACCCAGGATCTTCGGATGTCAATCCAGGAGTATCCTTTCATCGTGCTAAGCCAGCACCTCAGAAGTTCAGCTCTCACGCTGACTCTCATTCTGGAGACCGCATGGAAACATCCAGACAAGAGGTTCCCGGGAATCAAGACAATTCAAGATCGTTATCCATTTGACAAGGTCTTTGTCACTAAGGTGGTTTCTCTTCCCTCAGTGGACCCACCAGTTTCCCGGATCAATAAGGCGACTACACTGCCTCTGGCAGATGCCGCTGCCTTCAAGGATCCCACGTACAAGAAGGTAGAATCCTTTTGCCAAAGGATTTTGCCAAATCTGAAGTTTGCCACGGAAGCTGCTGGCTCTTCTCTTCTTCCCATCTTCGCCTCCACATGGGTGTCCAAGGGCCTGTTGGAGTGGTGCCAAAAGCTCCGTCAGGATATCTTAGCGGGATCCCCCCAGGAGGATCTATCTGCTTTGGCTCTCCAATGCTCTAAAGCCGGGGATTTTCTGTGCGCAGCTTCCATGCAGGCAGCCCGTTGTTCTGCCTATGCTGTGGGTCATCTAGCGGCTCTCCGCCGCTCTATGTGGCTTAAGGCTTGGAATGCGGATGCCACTTCCAAAAGATCTCTCACTGAGCTTCCCTTTATGGGTGGCCGTCTTTTTGGCAAACGCCTTGATGAGATTATCTCCGAGGCAACGGGAGGTAAGAGTTCCTTGTTACCTCAAAATAAGGCTCGCCCTACTTCCCAAAGGAAGGCCTTTTCCTTTCGGTCCTTTCGGACCTCCAGCTCCAACAAGGGATCCGGGCAGGCGCCCTCGCGGGACAAGAAGGCTCCCTCGTTCCGGGCTCGCCCGTCTTGGAAGTTGGACTCCAACCGGTCCGGCCGTTTTGCGCCCAAATCAGGCAACCGCAAGCCCACTTCTGCATGAAGTGAGGCCCCCACCCGCAGTTTCTTCTCGGGTGGGAGGTCGTCTTTTACTTTTTCGAGACATTTGGACCTCTCACATTCAAGACTCTTGGGTCAGGGACGTGGTGTCCAATGGTTACCGGATCGAGTTTGCATCCCTTCCGAGGGATCGCTTTTTTCGATCCCGGGCCCCCGGTCTCCTCCTCGTTCCTTCAGGGGAACGTTTTCGGGGTTTCTATTCAAATCTTTTTGTGGTCCCCATGAAGGACGGTTCTGTGCGTCCAATTTTGGACCTCAAGCGTCTCAATCTTCATCTTCTCATCCGCCACTTCCGAATGGAATCCCTCCGTTCGGTAGTGGCGTCCCTGGAACAAGGAGAGTTCCTTTCATCGGTGGACATTAAGGATGCCTACCTCCATGTGCCAATATTTCCGGGCCATCATCGGTACCTCCGCTTTGCGGTTCCGGAGGAGCACTTTCAATTTGTAGCCCTCCCCTTCGGTCTTGCCACGGCTCCTCGGGTCTTTACAAAGGTGCTTGCGCCAGTAATGGGCCTGTGACGGTCGAGGGGAATCTCAGTGATACCCTATCTGGACGACCTTCTCATCAAGGCTCCAACCAGGGCCCAGACTCTGGAGAATCTGGACATCACTCTCCAAACCCTGACTCGCTTCGGGTGGATGGTCAACCAGGACAAGTCAGTCCTCCTTCCTACCCAGTCTCTAACCTTTCTGGGACTTCTTTTCAACACGGCCTCTGCTCGAATTCGTCTTCCGCCGGACAAACGTCTGGCACTCCGGTCAGGGGTCCGCTCCCTTCGGACCCAGGTATCAGTCTCCATCCGCACTTGTATGGAAGTCCTGGGTCGGATGGTGGCAATTATGGAGGCCGTACCTTTTGCCCAGTTTCATTACCGTCCCCTCCAACTGGCGATTCTCTCTCGGTGGAACAGGTCTCCTCTGTCCCTCGATCGTCAGATTGTTCTCCCTCTCAGGGTCCGTCAGTCTCTGCTCTGGTGGCTCCGCTCCCCCCTTCTTCTCTAAGGGCAGTCGTTTCTTCCCCTTCACTGGCAGGTTGTTACAATGGATGCCAGCCTGTCGGGCTGGGGCGGCGTGTTCAGAGATTGGACGGTTCAGGGACTCTGGTCTCCCCAGGAGACTCTTCTTCCGATAAACATATTGGAATTACGGGCGATTCTTCTTTGTCTTCTTCATTGGGAGTCCCATCTTCAGTCCCGTCCTGTCCGCGTTCAGTCAGACAATGCCACGGCAGTGGCGTACATAAATTGTCAGGGCGGCACTCGCAGCTCGGCAGCCATGGCCGAGGTGACCAAGAGTCTCTCCTGGGCGGAGAGCAAGGTTGCGGCCATTTCGGCGATTCACATCCCGGGGGTGCTCAACTGGGAAGCGGACTTCCTCAGTCGGTCCTCACCCAACCCAGGCGAGTGATCTCTACATCCAGAGGTCTTCGCGCACCTCTGCGACCTCTGGGGCATTCCGGACGTGGACCTCTTCGCGTCCCGGCACAATCGGAAGATCCTTCCGTTTGTGGCCAAGTCCCGGGACCCTCAGGCCGTGGATGCCCTAGTGATTCCTTGGGCGGGGTTTGCCCTACCCTATCTGTTCCCTCCTCTTCCGCTTCTTCCCAGGGTGCTGAGGAAGCTCAAGGCAGAGGGCGTCCCCACCATTCTGGTAGCTCTAGATTGGCCCCGAAGGTCGTGGTACGCCGACGTAGTCAGGCTCCTGGACGACGCTCCACTGCGCCTTCCGCTCCGTCCGGACCTGCTCTCTCAGGGTCCTCTTTGCCACCCCAATTTACAGTCGCTGCATTTGACGGCGTTGCAGTTGAGACCGCGGTTTTGAGGGCCCGCGGGTTCGCTTCCTAAGTCATTCGCACCATGCTCAAGGCTCGTAAGCCCTCCTCTGCAAGGATTTACCACCGTACTTGGAGGTCTTATTTTCGTTGGTGTGAAGTACAAGACTTCTCCCCGGTGACCACCTCTGTTCCCAGTCTTCTCTCCTTTTTGCAGTTGGGGTTGGAACTGGGGTTGTCTCTCAGTTCTCTTAAGGGTCAGGTTTCGGCCCTTACTGTTCTTTTCCAGCGGCCCCTGGCTTCTAATCCTCATGTCCGGACCTTTCTGCAAGGAGTGGCGCACGCCGTTCCTCCTTATCGGTCACCTTCTCCCCCTTGGGACTTGAATTTGGTTCTGAGTGCCCTCCAGGGTGCACCCTTTGAGCCCCTTAGAGAGGTGTCTCTCCGCCTCCTTTCTTGGAAGGTGGTGTTTCTGGTGGCTATCACCTCCATCAGGAGGGTTTCTGAATTGGCAGCCCTTTCCTGCCATTCTCCGTTTCTGGTGATTCACCAGGACAAGGTCGTTTTCCGGCCAGACCCTTCCTTTTTACCTAAGGTGGTCTCGGCCTTTCATCTCAATGAGGATATTGTCCTCCCATCATTTTGCCCGGCTTCTTTTCATCCTACGGAGCGCTTACTGCACAAGCTGGATGTGGTTCGGGCTGTTCGGTCTTATCTCTCCATCACTTCTTCCTTTTGTCAGTGTGATTCCTTTTTCGTCCTGACGGAGGGTCATCGCAAGGGACAACCTACTTCCAAGGCCACAATTTTTAGGTGGATTCGGTCTGCCATTTCGGAAGCCTATGGCTGTAAGTGGAAGATTCCTCCTTTCAGGGTTGTGGCTCATTCCACTCGTTCTGTTGGGGCATCCTGGGCTCTCCAGAATAGAGCTTCGGCCTCGCAGATTTGCAAGGCGGCTACCTGGCCGTCTTTGCACACTTTCTCGAGGTTTTATCGGGTTCATACTTTCGCATCGGCTGATGCTTCCCTGGGGCGTAAGGTGTTGCAGGCGGCAGTGGATCAGCCGTCTGCCTGATTACTTATCTGCCCACCCAAGGGACGGCTTTGGTACGTCCCACTGTCTGTGTCCCCCAATGGAGCCGATAGAGAAAAGGAGATTTTTTAACACTTACCGTAAAATCTCTTTCTCGAAGGATCCATTGGGGGACACAGCTCCCGCCCTTTTTTTGTTTTTTTTCCTTGGTTCTCTGTCCGAGGGTGTGTTCAGTTATGTTTTTTCTTCTGGTTCACGGACAGTTTGGGGTTTTTCCTTGACCTATTGGTCTCCTCCTATTGCTCTGGAACTTAAACTGACTAGCTCAGAGCCTGAAGGCGGGTGTATCCTGCTGGGAGGAGCTGACTTTTTTTATCACCATAGTGTCACACCTCCTAGAGACAGCAAGATACACCCACTGTCTGTGTCCCCCAATGGATCCTTCGAGAAAGAGATTTTACTGTAAGTGTTAAAAAATCTTTTTTCCAAGATCAAATTACCTTTGTCAGAATATAAAAAATTTACACAAGAAAAGGATGAACTATTGAAAAAAAACTTTAATAGTAACCCGCAACATGAAAAGAAAAACATATAACCATTTTCCTACCCCAAAACACAACTTGAAATTAAACATAATCCCATCCACCCCAACACTGAAAATAAACAATCCAAAAAAAAAATTACATTTTCAACAATGTCTTCTTCTTACAGTCGGCGTGGGCTTGGTGTGAGTATTTAAAAAAAAATACTAATGCATGTATCTTTAATATTATTGTACGTATATACTTAAAAACAAATTCTCCGTTCAGGGTTCTGTGCATCATCCAAATGAGGAGCAGGAGGAGAAAGAAATTCAGCTTGTTATCAACAATTCCTCATAGAGATGATGCCTGAATGGACGCCACTGTGGGACTAATCCCACTCCCAATCCTTTAACCATGTTATAACAATCTACTAACTATTTAATACCTATCGACTATCTAAGTACCTATCTATCTGCTACATATCTATCTACTGTGGTTTCAGGTGCCAGAACAAGTCTGTCTAGTGCTGATGATCAATCGCAAGAAGCTCAGACAGGTGTTCCTAATTTCTCATTTCAGGGCAGTGGTGTTAAATGGGTTAAATGGCGCAATTAACCCTCCGCCCCCCAAAAGAATGAGCCCGCACCTCACCCACCCCATCCAGTACACAAGAATGGTGGAGTGGGAGCTGTCAACTCCCGCTCCACCATTCACTCTGCAGTGGTCCTGTCCTGCACTTTTATACCTAGCTGCTCCTCTGTCTGCGGTTTGCTACCTCATCATCTATATTCATATGTATTTATATTTTGTACACTTACCTTGCATTCCTATATTTCTAGGCTAATTTATTATACATTATTATGGTTCTGAGTGTACCTTAAGTAATTTATGTTTACCGCATTGTGCACTTTGTGAAAGCAGTATTGTTGTTAGCTTGACTATTCTTTCAGGACGGGACTTGGGGTGAGGGGGATCATGGCCCCTCCCCGTGTTGTAATGTGTCCCTCTTATGGGTCTTTTAAATGTTTTTAGATGTCCTTGTTTACATTAGAGTGTGATGTAATTAAATGTAACCTTTTGTACAATAAAGAGTATTGATTGTCAAATACCTTGGGTGTGCACTGTTATACAGTGTTTCTTTCTCTTTCTTTTCTTGCTTTGTGATATGTTTTGTCACTGTAGGTAGCACCCCAGTTTATTTATTGTAATTTTGTACGGTTGAGCCCCCCTCTATTTTCTCGCCTTACCACCATTCAATCTGTGACGTCATCGCGCCTGCCTAGAGATCCCGTATGAAGAGAGCGAGAGAGCTGCTCATAGGAACGTAGGCTAGGTAAGCAGAATTGTTGTTTTTTTTTTTTTATTATGTTTGGGGCACTTTGGTAGGGGGCATTATTAAAACTTGGGTGGCACAGGATAGGGGCATTATATATGAAGGACATAAAACAGGGGGCATATCATGTGAGGCGCACAGCACACGGGCATATGTGAGAGGCATAGGCCAGGGGACATTTTATGTGAGGGGCACAGGACGAGGCATTATGTTTGAGGGCTACAGGGTTATGTGGGGGGGATGGGGGCATTATTATATTTTAAATGTGGGGGCACAGGATGGGGCATTACTGTATGTGAGGTGCACAGAGAGTGTTCTTAAGTTCAGAGGTAGGGTACGTTCACACTGCGGAGATTCCATCTGGTGGCCGGCGCCAAAAATACTTAGCCAGTAGGACTGTGCGGCACTGCGCCGTCACCATTGATGGCTGTGTAGTACTCGTAGAATCCCGCACAAACAATGAACATGTTCATTCTCTGTGCGGAACAATTTCAGCGTCAGAATTGCTGCCGCTGAAATTCCTCAGTGTGAACGGGTCTCACGGAAGACCCATTCACACTGATGGAAATGTTCACTGCGTGGAATTCCACTATACCCGTGAAGTGTATATTATAAGGAATTTCTAGGGTGGTCCGTTTTTTATGGGCCACAATACGTTACTGTATTGTATTCAGAGGGCGCACTGTATGGCAAGGTTATATTCAGAGAGTGCAGTGTGTGTCAGTATTATATTGAGAGGGCAAGGTGTATTGGCAGTATTATATTCAGATAACGCAGTGTGCGGTAGTATTATATTCAGAGAACACAGTGTGTGGTAGTATATTCAGAGAGCACAGTGTGTGGTAGTATTATATTCAGAGGGTACGGTGTGTGGTAGTATATTCATGTGCACAGTAGTGTGTCGTACAGTTTTATTCAGAGGGTAGAGTATCGCAGGGTTATAATAATTATTGTTTTCATATACAGGATTAGAATTGACAAAGTGAGCTAAATTAGATAAGGGAAGACTATAGAGAAGATGTGCTGTTACACATTTAATATTCTCATTATTGCAGATGGAATTTACATAATTTATTATTTGATCCATTTCCTATGGATTTTTCTATGGGTAGTTATTTGTGCCTTTTTGGTAATGCACATGTTTCTCTCTCCTGAAAGCTATAACTCATTTCCTTTGTATGTAACCACACCCCTGTTTAGGGCATCACTTCCTGTGTCATGGCTGCCTGCATCTGCCACGTAAAACAGTGACTCATGTATTCTGCATGCTAAGCTAAGGAAAGCATCATCTTTTGACTGCATAATACTGAAATCCATTCATTCTGCTGTATTCCTGTTTGATGTACAGAATAAACCAGCCTTTGGGTAAAAACAGTATTGGTGAGTTCAGTTCAGTATCTAATAAAGATTGTCCGCACTTGTTATATCTCCTTATTCAGGCCAGGCATAAAGGTCTTACAAGGAATAGATCACTATCACAACAACCTGAGTCAAAATAGTCAAAAAATGCATAGAATTCCTACAGCCTGCTGCGTATATGTGTGTGCCTAATCTGCACTCAAGCTCAGTGCCATCTTGTGAAGCACATGGTTGCACAAGCTTACTGCACTTCATGTGTATGTTGAAAATTTCATTGAACTGTGTTACCTCACCTGTCTAAGCTGCTGTTCGTCTTCTTAAAGAGACGGTACCATTTTTCGCAAAACAGTAAAAAAAGTCTAGACAAGGCTTTAAACACTCTTTCAGAGTTACAGATACATCATGCCATCGAATCGGCAGTCGTACAGGGAGCAGATCCGGCAGATATTACCGAACAGAGTGTAAGACCCAAAACGTACCATAATACTGACACAGAAACTCAGGGAAAACTATAAAGCCACTAAAGATGAGTTCTCCAGTAATCTGTCAGACCTCTGGGACAGAACCTCACACTGCATGTCAGTTTTGCCAAACTTTAAAGATCAACCGGCTGCATTAAGAGACTCTATAAATCGCCTATTTGCTGCATATGAATGCTACCAGCGGCTCTCTGTAAAATACTCCGCTTTCTTGCAGGACTCTAATATAGAGTATCTTCAGCAGAACTGACCAGGACCAATGCACTGAACCAACAAAGGGATCTCGCAGTGCAAAATGCTAAGCTTAAGGCAGAACTCTGCATTTCTCAACTGCTGGAGACCAGATCTCACAGATCCACCTCAACCAAGCGCACTGCACTTTCTTCTAGATCCTCTCGCTCCAGAAATTCAACATTAAGCATCAAGCTAATTGATTGCTGATGCAGAAGCAAAAAAGGCACAAAGCTCTTTTACCAAAAAACAAGCAAAGGTAGAAGCACGCAAGGTAACTCAACAAGCAGTGGCAGAAACAAGCAAGGCAGTTTGCCAAACTGAGATGGTAGCTCAGCAAGCAGAGGTAGAAGCACCCATGTTAGCTCAGCAAGCAGAGGTAGAAGCATGCAAGATAGCTCAACAAGCAGAGGCAGATTCCCAAATAAAGATTCTGCAAATGGAAGGGGATGAAGCAGCTTCCTTGGCAAGGCTGAAAGTCCTTGAAGAAGCAATGGGACAAAGCACTAATTCAGACTGTCTTATCCCAGCAGAACTGGAAGATTCAGTTGAACGCACCAGTGAATACGTACTAAAGCATAACATTTGCAAAGATACAGAGTCATCTCCTGTACCTCCTACTAACAACACTGTTCTGACTCTCAACACGGAGAACAGTCAACGCCATATGCCTGAGCCTCTTCAAGTCCGCAACCCAAGTACTTCTATGCAGAAAACCACATCAACTCCTGCCAACAACAATGTGGCTTCCGGGGACAAGCTGCAACTCAAGCTACAGCCATCACAAGCCTTAGAGACTACACCACAGTTAAATGCTCATGTTACATCATTTCACCCTGGTAAACCTCACCCTATATCACCATAGAAATTTCACAACTAAGGGGTTCCACAAGTTACTTTGGTACCAAAGAGTGAGAAATCAGACTTGAATGACTTTGCCAGATATATGGTACGCCATGAGCTCATTACTAGCCTCTCAAGGTTTGATGATTGTGCTGAGAGCTACAGGGCCTGGAGATTAACCTTCAAGGCTGCTATTGCTGATCTCCACCTTACTACAAAGGAAGAACTTGATTTGCTCTTAAATTGGCTCAGACCAGAATCTGCAGATTGTGTTAAAAGACTGAGAACAAGAAATGTTGACCACCCAGATGCAAATCTTGCTGCTGCATGCGCAAGACTTGAGAAATCCTATGGTAGCTCTGAAGCCATAGAAAGTGCTCTATTCAACAGACTGCAAAACTTCCCAAAATTAGCAAACAAAGACTATTGCAAGCTGCAATATCTAAGTGATCTCCTCATGGAGCTAGAGTTGACAAATACAGATCCATGTCTACCTGGACTAAGCTTCCTGGCATATGGCCTACAAGAGAAATGGGCACAACAGGGCTCAAAGTACAAAAGAGACTATAACGTATCTTTTCCTACATTCTCATACTTTTGCAGGTTCATTAGTGATCAAGCTTGGATTTGAAACGACCCCAGCTTCAGTGAACCCAACTTGCCTGCTTCATCCTCATCATCATCAAGGTATTATAGCACAGCACCTAAGCGTAGAGACATAAAGCAATATCTGTCAAGAGGACAGACATCTCACCCTCCACTACCTCACCTAGTGATCAGGGCATTGTGGATGACAAAGATAAAGACCCTAATCGCCAGTGTGCTATTCACAAGAAGCCTCACCCTCTTATGAAATGTTGTGGGCTTAGGGCAAAGAATTTACAAGAGGGCAGGGAGATTCTCCAGAAACTTGGAATATTCTTTAAGTGCTGTGCTTCTTATAACCATCTTGCCAAAGACTGTAAAGTTGTCATCAAGTGCACAGAATGCAGTAGCGAGAAACATGTTACAGCTATGCATCCTACTCCACTTCCAGACAAACTACAGCAGCCACCTACCTCCTCCCCTGCCTCAAATCATGGTGGGGAGCAACAAGGTCATGCTCCAGCCAAAGATAATGTTCTCTCTTCATGCACAGAAGTATTTATAGAGGGCTTGGATTATAAATGCTGCACCAAGGTATGCCTAGTCAAGATATACCCGAAGGACCATCCTGAGAAAGCTACTTGGATGTATGCCATAATAGATGAACAGAGCAACAGATCTCTGGTTAAGCCTAAATTCTTTGAGATCTTTGGCATAGAGGGTCATACCACACCGTATACTCCCAGAACTTGTTCTGGTCAAGTAGAGACCTTTGGCAGAAGGGTCAATGGGTTCATGGGGGGGGAGAGGGCATACCCCTACCAACATTAGTTGAGTGTGATGAGATACCAGACGAAAGGGAAGAGATTCCCACTCCAGAAGCAGCACATCACCATCCTCACTTAAGACACTTTGCTGATGAGATTCCTGCAATGGACAGAGTGCTGAAATTTGCAATGGCAGAGACATTCTCAGAGTACATAAAGTACGTGACCAGTGTGATGGATCTGACGACGCCCCTTATGCACGAAGACTTGACCTAGGCTGGTTAACAGTGGGCTTGGGCAGGAAGCGTATGTAATCTAAGATCCGCTCCTTCAAAACTTATGTGTTGGGGAATAGACGTGCCTCCCACTTCAAACGATGCCCTCACCATTATGAATTAAAGGAGAAGCCTCTTGACATCATCCAAGTACAGCATGCTACTCCTGTCCTTTGTTATGACAACCTAGGTGCTGCAGCGTTTAGTACTACAAGTGATGACAACAAAATAGCCTTGTTAGTTAAAGACAGAGAGTTCATCAAAATAATGAAAGAATTCTTCCAGGATGAGTCTTTACAGCTGGGTCGCGCCATTACCTCTTCATGCTGCAAGGGCCAAACTCCCAACCTATTGTGAACAGGCTACATCCAGATTCAATTCACTTCAACGAACACTACCAGCGCTACCACTTCAAAGACACGATTAATTCTTTTACCTGCCTTTCTTCGGAGTATATCACCCACACAAGCCTAAACAAATCAGGGTAGTATTTGACTCCACTGCCGAGCATCAAGGGGTATCCCTGAAGAATGTTCTACTCACGGGTCCAAATCTAATCAACAACCTTGCAGGTGTACTTATGAGGTTTAGAAGAGAGCCAGTTGCAATAACTGCCGACATTGAGCAAATTTTTCATTGCTTTATTGTGCGCGAAGACCATAGAAACTTCCTAAGGTTTCTGTGGCAGCGTAACAAAAACATGGACAATCAGATCATGGAATACCGCATGAAAATGCATGCATTCGGGAATAGTCCCTCACCTGCTGTTGGAACATATGGTTGAAGAAGGACTGCCCTTGTTGGAGGAAAGGAGTATGGCGTGGACGCTCAACACTTTGTTGACAGACTTTTATGTTGATGCTTGGCTTAAGTCTTTACCTACAGATGAAGAAGCCATATATCTGCTCCAAAGGACACAAAGTATGCTCTCTAAGGCCAACCTCAGACTACACAAGATTGCCTCAAATAGTGTTGCCATTATGAAAGTGATAGTAATAGCTATCACGCCCCCTCCCTTTAGGCTTGCATTGAGGGGCGGAGCGTGACGTCACACGACGCCGGCCCGGTGGTCGCCCGTAATCAGACCCGGAGCGAACACGCTCCGGGGACTGATTACAAACGGGGTGCCACGTGCATTATCACGGGCGTCCCCAGCGGCGGGACTCCCGCGATCAGGCATCTTATCCCCTATCCTTTGGATAGGGGATAAGATGTGTAAGCACCGGAGAACCCCTTTAACCCCTTCAGGACCAAGCCCATTTTGGCCTTAAGGACCAGAGCATTTTTTGCACATCTGACCACTGTCACTTTAAACATTAATAACTCTGGAATGCTTTTAGTTATCATTCTGATTCAGAGACTGTTTTTTCGTGACATATTCTACTTTAACATAGTGGTAAAATTTTATGGTAACTTGCATCTTTTCTTGGTGAAAAATCTGTAAATTTGATGAAAAATTAGAAAATTTTGCATTTTTCTAACTTTGAAGCTTTCTGCTTGTAAGGAAAATGTATATTACGAATACATTTTTTTTATTCACATATACAATATGTCTACTTTATGTTTGCATCATAAAATTGACAAGTTTTTACTTTTGGAAGACACCAGAGAGCTTCAAAGTTCAGCAGCAATTTTCCAATTTTTCACAAAATTTTCAAACTCAATATTTTTCAGGGACCAGTTCAGTTTTGAAGTGTATTTGAAGGGTCTTCATATTAGAAATACCCCATAAATGACCCCATTATAAAAACTGCACCCCCAAAGTATTCAAAATGACATTCAGTAAGTGTTTTAACCCTTTAGGTGTTTCACAGGAATAGCAGCAAAGTGAAGGAGAAAATTCTAAAACTTCATTTTTTACACTCACATGTTTTTGTAGACCCAATTTTTGCATTTTTGCAAGTGGTAAAAGGAGAAAATTTTTACTTGAATTTGTAGCCCAATTTCTCTCGAGTAAGCACATACCTCATATGTCTATGTAAAGTGTTCAGCGGGCGTAGTAGAGGGCTCAGAAGGAAAGGAGCGAAAAGGGGATTTTGGAGAGTACGTTTTTCTGAAATGGTTTTTGGGGGGCATGTTGCATTTAGGAAGCCCCTATGGTGCCAGAACAGCAAAAAAAAAACACATGGCATACCATTTTGGAAACTAGACCGCTCGGGGAACGTAACATGGTATAAAGTGAGCCTTAATACCCCACAGGTGTTTCATGACTTTTGCAAATGTAAAAAAAAAAAAAAATTTTACCTAAAATGCTTGTTTTCCCAAAAATGTTACATTTAAAAAAAACGTAATAGCAGAAAATACCCCTCAAAATTTGAAGCCCAATTTCTCCCGATTCAGAAAACACCCCATATGGGGGTGAAAAGTGCTCTGCTGGCGCACTACAGGTCTCAGAAGAGAAGTTGTCACATTTGGCTTTTTGGAAGCAAATTTTGCTCTGGGGGCATGCCGCATTTAGGAAGCCCCTATGGTGCCAGGACAGCAAAAAAAAAAAAACACATGGCATACCATTTTGGAAACTAGACCCCCCGGGGAACGTAACAAGGGGTTAAGTGAACCTTTATACCCCACAGGTGTTTCACGACTTTTGCATATGTAAAAAAAATATATATATATATTTTTACCTAAAATGCTTGTTTTCCCAAAAATCTTACATTTTTAAAAAGGGTAAAAGCAGAAAATACCCCTCAAAATTTGTAACACAATTTCTCCTGAGTACGGCGATACCTCATATGTGACCCTAAACTGTTGCCTTGAAATACGACAGGGCTCCAAAGTGAGAGCGCCATGCGCATTTGAGGCCTAAATTAGGGACTTGCATAGGGGTGGACATATGGGAATTCTACGCCAGTGATTCCCAAACAGGGTGCCTCCAGCTGTTGCAAAACTCCCAGCATGCCTGGACAGTCAACGGCTGTCCGACAATACTGGGAGTTGTTGTTTTGCAACAGCTGGAGGCTCCGTTCTGGAAACAGTGGCGTACCAGAGAGGGGGGCTGTGTAGGGGTATGTGTATATGTACTGTTTTTTACTTTTTATTTTGTGTTAGTGTAGTGTTTTTAGGGTACAGTCACACGGGCGGGGTTCACAGTAGTTTCTCGCTGGCAGTTTGAGCTGCGGCAGAAAATTTGCCGCAGCGCAAATTTGCAGCCGGATACTTACTGTAAACCTCCGCCCATGTGAGTGTACCCTGTACGTTCACATTGGGGGGGGGGACATCCAGCTGTTGCAAAACTACAACTCCCAGCATGCGCTGACAGACTGTACATGCTGAGAGTTTTAGTTTTGCAACAGCTGTAGGCACACTGGTTATGTATCACTGAGTTTGTGACCTAACTCAGTGTTTCACAACCAGTGTGCCTCCAGCGGTTGCAAAACTACAACTCCCAGCATGTACGGTGCATGGTGTACGGTGACTGCTGAGAGTTGTAATTTGCAACTGCTGGAGGCACACCGGTCGTGAAACACTGAGTTAGGTAAAAAAAAAACCTCTAAGTTTCACAACCATTGTGCCTTCAGCTGTTGCAAAACTACAACACTCAGCAGTCACCGACAGCCAACGGCCATTCTGGGAGTTGTAGTTTTGCAACCAGCAGATGCACCACTACAACTCCCAGCATGCACTTTAGCTGCTTGTGCAAGCTGGGAGTTGTAGTTATACAACAGCTGAAGGTACACTTTTCCATAAAAAAAATGTGCCTCCAGCATTCCCATAAGGGAATGCTGTGAGTTGTGGTTGTCTGCCTCCTGCTGTTGCATAACTACAGCTCCCAGCATGCCCTTTTTGCATGCTGGGAGCTGTTGCTAAGCAACAGCAGGAGGCTGTCACTCACCCAACTCCTGATCCACGCTGCAGGTCAGTCCCTCGCCGCCGCCGCCGCTCCTGGGGCCCCGATCCCAACATTGACGCCGGGGATCGGGGTCCCCAGCTCCCGGGGTCTTCTTCCCGCACCCGCTCACGTCCTCCGGAAGAGGGGCGGAGTGGGTTGCGGGAGTGACACCCGCACCAGTGCCACCTCACCCCTGCTGGCTATGGCTGTTCTGACGGCCCCGATCAGCCAGTAATTCCGGGTCACTGGAGACCCGATTGACCCGGAATCCGCCACAGATCGCTGGACTTAATTGTCCAGCGATCTGCGGCCATCGCCGACATGGGGGGTCATCATGACCCCCCTGGGCGATATGCCCCGATGCCTGCTGAACGATTTCAGGGAAAGCACATGATGTTCTCATACGTCATGTGTCCTTAAGGACTCGGAAATGGAGACGTATGAGAATGTCATGTGTCCTTAAGGGGTTAACCCCTTAAGGACTCAGCCCATTTGGGTGTTAAGGACGTAGACAATTTTATTTTTACGTTTTCGTTTTTTCCTCCTCTCCTTCAAAAAATCATAACTCTTTTATATTTTCATCCACAGACTAGTATGAGGGCTTGTTTTTTGCGTGGCCAGTTGTCCATTGTAATGCCATCACTCACTTTACCATAAAATGTATGGCGCGACCAAAAAAATACTATTTGTGTGGGGAAATTAAAAAGAAAACCGCAGTTTTGCTAACTTTGGAAGGTTTCGTTTTCACGCTGTACAATTTACGGTAATAATGACATGTGTTCTTTATTCTTTGGGTCAATACAATTAAAATGATACCCTTGACAACATACTTAAAATTTTTATTTTTTTTTACATATGCAAAAGTCGTGAAACACCTGTGGGGTATAAAGGTTCTATTACTGTTGCGCTTAAAAAAAATCGCAAACTTTTTAACCAAATTAGTACGTTTAAAATCCCCCTATTTTGAAGGCCTATAACTTTTTCATTTTTCCTTATAAGCGACGGTATGAGGGCTCATTTTTTGCGCCGTGATCTGTTACCATATTTGCTTATATAAAACTTTTAATCCATTTATTATAATTTTTTTGGGGAATAAAATGTTATAAAAAAAGCAGCTATTTTGGACTTTTTTTTTTTTCCTTTTACGTTCACGTCTTTCACCGTACGGTATAATTGACATTTTATTTTAATAGTTCAGATATTTACGCACGCGGCAATATCAATTAAGTGTATACAAATTTTTTAACTATTTTGGGGGTGAAATAGGGAAAATGGGACAATTTACGTTTTTATTGGGGAGGGGGTTTTTCACATATTTTTTTCTTTTATTCTTTTACTTTTTTTTCTTTTTTTTTTACACTTTAATAGTCCCCATAGGGGACTATTTATAGCAATCATTCGATTGCTAATACTGTTCAGTTTATGTATAGGACATAGCACTGATCAGTGTTATCGGTCATCTTCTGCTCTGGTCTGCAGGAAGGCAGATCAGAGCAGAAGACGCCGGGAAGGCAGTGGAGCCAGGTGAGGGGACCTCCGGCTGCCATGCTGGTTGATCGGATCGCCACGGCAGCGCTGCGGGTGATCCGATCATCCATTTTAGTGACCGCGATGCTGCAGATGCCTTTATCTGCATTGATCACAGCATCTGAGGGGTTAATGGTGGACATCCGTGGGATCGCGGATGTCCGCCATTACCGGCGGGTCCCTGGCTGCGATCAGCAGCCGGGTCCTGCCACGCATGATCCGGGCATTGCTCCCATGCTCGCAGTTATGCTTAGGACGTAAATGTATGTCCTGGTGCGTTAAGTACCAGCTCACCAGGACGTACATTTACGTCCTGCGTCGTTAAGGAGTTAAAGACCTAACCTGGGGATGGACATACCACCTGAACAGAGAAGTATGGGACTTATCAAAGGACACCTTCGACTTTCAAGTGAGCTTGGCAGACAAGCCATTTACCAAACTTGGTGTTCTGTCAGTAGTGAACAGCCTATACAATCCAATGGGATTTGTGGCTCAAATCACCATACAAGGCAAATCCTTGCTTAGACAGTTCTCAGAGACTATTAACCCCTTAACGACGCATGATGTATATTTACTGCGACCCCGCATCACATCGCTTCGGTCCCAGCGCTCATCAACGGCCGGGACCCGCGGCTAATACCACACATCGCCGATCGCGGCAATGTGTGGTATTAACCCTTTAGAAGCGGCGGTCAAAGCTGACTGCCGCTTCTAAAGTGAAAGTGAAACTATCCCGGCTAGTCAGTCGGGCTGTTCGGGACCGCCGCGGTGAAATCGCGGCGTCCCGAACAGCTTACAGGACACCGGGAGGGCCCTTACCTGCCTCCTCTGTGTCCAATCGACGTATGACTGCTCCGTGCCTGAGATCCAGGCAGGAGCAGTCAAGCGCCGATAACACTGATCACAGCTATGTTAATACATGCCAGTGATCAGCATGAGAGATCAGTGTGTGCAGTGTTATAGGTCCCTATGGGACCTATACAAAAATCGTACTGATAAAAACTTCAGATCACGGCGCAAAAAATTAGTCCTCATACCGCCCTGTATGTGGAAAAATAAAAAAGTTATAGGGGTCAGAAGATGACATTTTTAAACGTATACATTTTCCTGCATGTAGTTATGATTTTTTCCAGAAATATGACAAAATCAAGCCTATATAAGTAGGGTATCTGTTACGCCGAGCGCTCCGGGTCCCCGTTCCTCCCCGGAGCGCTCGCCTCATCCTCGTTACTGCAGCGCCCCGGTCAGATCCACTGACCGGGTGCGCTGCGATACTGCCCCCAGCCGGGATGCGATTCGCGATACGGGTGGCGCCCGCTCGCGATGCGCACCCCGGCTCCCGTACCTGACTCGCTCTCCGTCGGTCCTGTCCCGGCGCGCGCGGCCCCGCTCCCTAGGGCGCGCGCGCGCCGGGTCTCTGCGATTTAAAGGGCCACTGCGCCGCTGATTGGCGCAAGTGGTTCTAATTAGTGTGTTCACCTGTGCACTCCCTATGTATACCTCACTTCCCCTGCACTCCCTGGCCGGATCTTGTTGCCCTTGTGCCTAGTGAAAGCGTTCCCTTGTTTGTTCCTAGCCTGTGTTCCAGACCTCCTGCCGTTGCCCCTGACTACGATCCTTGCTGCCTACCCCGACCTTCTGCTACGTCCGACCTTGCTTCTGTCTACTCCCTTGTACCGCGCCTATCTTCAGCAGTCAGAGAGGTTGAGCCATTGCTAGTGGATACGACCTGGTCACTACCGCCGCAGCAAGACCATCCCGCTTTGCGGCGGGCTCTGGTGAACACCAGTAGTGACTTAGAACCGGTCCACTAGCACGGTCCACGCCAATCCCTCTCTGGCACAGAGGATCCACCTCCTGCCAGCCGGAATCGTGACAGTAGATCCGGCCATGGATTCCGCTGAGGTGCCGCTGTCAAGTCTTGCCGACATTTCCACGATGATCACCCAACGAAATCACCAGCTGGCATACATGACCACCGTGACACAGCAACTGAAGTCACAGCAGCTGCAACTGCAACAACCATCTCCTCCGCCGGCTCCTGCAACTCCTCCGCAGCGTCCGGCCGCTCCTAACCCCTGCTTGTCCCTGCCGGACAAATTTGATGGGGACTCTAGACTCTGCCGTGGTCTCCTTTCTGGAAAGGCCTTGTCTTGGGCCACACCGCTCTGCGACCACAATGATCCTGCCACAGTCACAGTCCAGTCCTTCTTCGTTGAGGTCCGTAGTGTCTTCGAGGAGCCTGCCCGAGCTTCTTCTGCCGAGACTGCCCTGCTGAACCTGGCCCAGGGTGTTTCTTCCGTTGGCGAGTACGCCATTCAGTTCCGTGCTCTTGCTTCCGAGTTGTCCTGGAATAGTGAGGTCCTCTGCGCGACCTTTAAAAAAGGCCTATCCAGCAACATTAAAGATGTTCTGGCCGCACGAGAAACTCCTGCTAACCTACATGAACTCATTCATCTTGCCACTCGCATTGACATGCGTTCTTCCGGATGGCGTCTGGAGCTCCGCCTGGATATGGACTTTGTTCGCACAAGGCGTTTTTTCCCCCCGGCTCCTCTCTCCTCTGGTCCTCTGCAATCCGTTCCTGGGCCTCCCGCCGTGGAGGCTATGCAAGTTGACCGGTCTCGCTTGACACCTCAAGAGAGGACACGACGCCGCATGGAGAATCTTTGCCTGTACTATGCCGGTACCGAACACTTCCTGAAGGATTGTCCTATCCGTCCTCCCCGCCTGAAAAGACGTACGCTGACTCCGCACAAAGGTGACACAGTTCTTGATGTCAACTCTGCTTCTCCACGCCTTACTGTGCCTGTGCGGATACCTGCCTCTACCTTCTCCTTCTCTACTATGGCCTTCTTGGATTCCGGATCTGCAGGAAATTTTTTTTGGCCTCTCTTATCAACAGGTTCAACGTCCCTGTGACCAGTCTCGCCAGACCCCTCTACATCAATTGTGTTAACAATGAAAGATTGGACTGTGCCGTGCGTTACCGCACGGAACCCCTCCTAATGTGCATCGGACCTCATCACGAAAAAATTGAGTTTTTGGTCCTCAGGTTCTTTGGCCCCAAGAAGAGGGGGAGACCCAAGGGGGGGGTACTGTTACGCCGAGCGCTCCGGGTCCCCGTTCCTCCCCGGAGCGCTCGCCTCATCCTCGTTACTGCAGCGCCCCGGTCAGATCCACTGACCGGGTGCGCTGCGATACTGCCCCCAGCCGGGATGCGATTCGCGATACGGGTGGCGCCCGCTCGCGATGCGCACCCCGGCTCCCGTACCTGACTCGCTCTCCGTCGGTCCTGTCCCGGCGCGCGCGGCCCCGCTCCCTAGGGCGCGCGCGCGCCGGGTCTCTGCGATTTAAAGGGCCACTGCGCCGCTGATTGGCGCAAGTGGTTCTAATTAGTGTGTTCACCTGTGCACTCCCTATGTATACCTCACTTCCCCTGCACTCCCTGGCCGGATCTTGTTGCCCTTGTGCCTAGTGAAAGCGTTCCCTTGTTTGTTCCTAGCCTGTGTTCCAGACCTCCTGCCGTTGCCCCTGACTACGATCCTTGCTGCCTACCCCGACCTTCTGCTACGTCCGACCTTGCTTCTGTCTACTCCCTTGTACCGCGCCTATCTTCAGCAGTCAGAGAGGTTGAGCCGTTGCTAGTGGATACGACCTGGTCACTACCGCCGCAGCAAGACCATCCCGCTTTGCGGCGGGCTCTGGTGAACACCAGTAGTGACTTAGAACCGGTCCACTAGCACGGTCCACGCCAATCCCTCTCTGGCACAGAGGATCCACCTCCTGCCAGCCGGAATCGTGACAGTATCATTTTAACCATATGGACCTACAGAATAATGCACTGCGTAGAAACGGAAGCTCCCAAAATTTACAAAATGGCATTTTTTCTTCGATTTTGTCGCACAATGATTTTTTTTCCGTTTCGCTGTGAATTTTTGGGTAAAATTACTAATGTCACTGAGAATTGGTGACGCAAAAAATAAGCCATAACATGGAATTTTAGGTGGTAAATTGAAATGGTTATGATTTTTAAAAGGTAAGGAGGAAAAAACGAAAGTGCAAAAACTGAAAAACCCTGAGTCCTTAAGGGGTTAAAGATTGGGACGCTCCACTGCCGACAGACAAGATTTCCAAGGGGGAGTGCTGGAAACAATCTCTACGTGCCTTAGATGGAATCCATATACCATGCTGCTACACTTCAGCTTCCCTAGCTACAAGTAGGAGAAAGGAGCGTTACATCTTCTCAGACGCATCTACTGAGGCCATAGCAGCTGTTGCCTACGTTAAGGTAAGAGACTCTTCTAATCAAACCCACATAGGGTTTCTGTTTGGGAAAGCTAAATTAGCACCTAAACCAGAGCACACAGTTCCTAGGCTTGAACTTTGTGGGACTGTTCTAGCTGTAGAAATTGCAGATTTCATACTACAGGACTGAAAAAAAGAAAAAATTGGAGGAGCGGACACACCTTTCCCCACAACAGCTGAAAACACAGAAAATTAGCAAGTCTGTAGACTTACTTCATTAGTAAGTCGGTACACTTACCCACCTTCGTTCCTCCAGATGTTCTTTCAGCAGATACTTCAGAATTGATAGTCCGCCTGGATGTCTCTTAAAATGTCCATAGAAGAAGGTTCAGAACTGATGGGTTTGAGATGCAGTGCTTACCCAGAAGCTTGGGTCCATTCCTGTTCCACCTGGAAACTTGAAGTCAAGAAATGGAAGCGGGCACAATACCTCACCAACTGCTTTTGGAATCATTGGAAGATGGAGTATCTTTCTACACTGCAAGGACGCAGGAAATGGCAACGCCTGAACAGTAACATAACAATTGGAGAGCTCTTTCTGCTCAAGGATCAACAAGCCAAAAGAATCGAGTGGCCTATGAGACTTATTGTAAAGAGCATTCCTAGTGATGACGGTAAAGTACGCAAGGTGGAGGTGAAAGTTGCAAGACAAGGGAAAGTAAAGACTTTCATCAGACCTATGACAGAACTTACCGCATTTATCGGCGTAAAACACACATTTTTTTAGGCAATTTTTTTTTGCCTAAAGTCTATCTGCATGTTATATGCCGATAAGCCGCTGCAGTTCAATGATTTAAAGCGGGCGCTTTAAATCAATGAACTGCAGCGGCTATTGCAGGTGCAGAGACCTGCCGTTGCTGCCGGCTTCTCTGCCCCTGCCTGTCCTGGGGTCCAGAGACTGCCGGCGCCGCTGTCCCATTGCCTCCCCCTTCCCCGGTTTTATAATTACCTGTTGCTGGGGTCGGGTCCGCGCTGCTTCTGGCCTCTGGGGTGGCGTCCCCTGCGTCGTTGCTATGCGCTGCACGGCGTGGCGGAATGATGAGTGACGTCACGTTGAAGACGTCACTCGTCATTGCGTCTCGCAGCGCATAGCAACGATGCAGGGGACACCACACCGGAGGCCAGAAGCAGCGCGGACCCGACCCCGGCAACAGGTAATTATAAAACCGGGGATGGGGGAGGCACAGGGGCAGCGGCGCCGGCAATGGGTGCCGCTGCCCCTTCTCTCCCCTGGCTATCGGCGCTGCTACCCCATTGCCGGCGCCGCTTGTCTCCCCGCAGCGGGAGAGAAGGGGCAGCGGCACCGATAGCCAGGGGGAGAGAAGTGGCGGCAGCAGGGCTCTAGACCCCAGGAAAGGCAGGGGGAGAGAAGCGGGCAGCGACGGCCTCCCCCTGCCTTTCCTGGTGGCTTCTGCAGGGTCAGAGACAGTGTATCGGGGTATACACATGCACACACACACCCTCATTTTACCAAGGATATTTGGGTAAAAAACTTTTTTACCCAAATATCCTTGGTAAAATGATGGTGCGTATTATAGGCCGGTGCGTGGTATACCCCGATAAAAAAGGTATTTTGATCTTGCCCTTTGGAGAATGAACTTGCTTGTGTATGCTGTTGGTTCTTACCTTTGACTTCAAGAAGAAAGAGTCCTGAACTTTATTTTTATAACTTTAAGTCCCCTAATGAACCCGTATCTGATTAGACCGGGAAACGTGTTGGAATATGTGACCAGTTAGCTATCAGTTTACTGTATATACCTTTGTTTTTATTTTTTTAATTTTTTTTTTAGTATATCTGATTTCCTACCTGTCTCTGCATTTATTGTTTTTTCCCTCACTTTATATCAGGTAGGGAACGTCACCGTGGTTGAGGCCACCCTGTATAGGAGGTGGGCACCTCAAAAGGTAGGGACAGTGGAGATGGTGGCCTAGCATTAGCGAGCACTTTCCCTATTTTTTCATCTCTGTATCTATTTTTTATGATCAGTATAACCATTTACTGAGGGGCTCTCATTACTCTATATACCACTCTATCAGTACTGTGATGTGATGTAGTAGTGTGAGTGCTGTGATGCACATCATCCAATATTGATTTTTTCGGTGATACCCATTATTGCTTGATTTCCCCAGGTCTACTGGGTAGTTTAGTGCTTTGAAGCACTGTGATACCTCCAATTATAGTTTGATAACTGGTGATGGCAGGTTTTTTGTCCAATCGCAATAACACTGAAGGATGGGTCCATGAGGCCAAAGAGGTGTTTTCTGAGCGTGATTTAACTATATCAAGTAGAGTCATTCCTACTCTGGGTTCTGTGTTTAACCCCTTAACAATGCAGGATGTAAATGTACGTCCTGGTGAGCTGGTACTTCCTATGCATAACCGCGAGCATCGGAGCTATGCTCGCGTCATGCGCGGCAGGTCCCGGCTGCTGATAGCAGCCAGGGACCCGCCCGTAATGGCAGACATCCGCGATCGCGCGGATGTCCGCCATTAACCCCTCAGATGCCATGATCAATACAGATCACGGCATCTGCAGCATCGCTGTACTTTGGATGATCGGATTGCCCGCAGCGCTGCCGCGGGGATCCGAACATCCAGCATGGCAGCCGGAGGTCCCCTCATCTGCCTCCGCTGCCTTCCATGGCTCTTCTGCTCTGGTCTGCGATCGAGTAGACCAGAGCAGAAGATGACCGATAATACTGATCAGTGCTATGTCCTATGCATAACACTGAACAGTATTAGCAGTCGAATGATTGATATAAATTGTCCCCTATGTGGACTATTAAAGTGTAAAAATAAAAGTAAAAAAAATTTGAAAAACCACTTCCCACAATAAAAACTTAAATTGTCCCATTTTCCCTATTTCACCCCCAAAAAGTGTTAAAAAAATATTTTATATACATATTTGGTATTGCCTTGTGCGTAAATATCCCAACTATTAAAATAAAATGTTAATGATACCTTACGGTGAACAGCGTCAACGTAAAAAAAAAGTCCAAAATAGCTGCTTTTTTTATAACATTTTATTCCCCCCAAAAAAGTATTAAAAGTTTTATATGAGCAAATATGGTATCAATAAAAAGTACAGATCACGGCACAAAAAAATGAGCCCTCATACTGCTGCTTATACGGAAAATTGAAAAAGTTATAGGTCTTCAAAATAGGAGGATTTTAAACATACTAATTTGGTTAAACTTAGCCATTTTTTTTAAGCGCAACAGTAATAGAAAAGTATATTATCATGGGTATCATTTTAATTGTATTGACCCAAAGAATAAAGAACACATGTCATTTTTACCGTAAATTGTACGGCGTGAAAAACAAAACCTTCCAAAATTTGCAAAATTGTGGTTTTCTTTTTAATTTGAAAGTGAGTGATGGCAATACAACGGACAACTTGTCACGCAAAAAACAAGCCCTCATACTAGTCTGTGGATGAAAATATGAAAGTTATGATTTTTTGAGGGCGAGGAGGAAAAAACGAAAACGTAAAAATAAAATGGGCTTAGTCCTTAAAGGGTAGCTCCCACCATCACTTTTTTTCTTTTTCCCTAACCCCCTCCCTGCCTTTAATTTTATTTTTTTTTTTATATTAAAAATGCCTTTTGCCTGCCTGGCAGTGTGCTCACTACCAGACAGACTTCCCCAGCAGGCACAACGTCACTGATGCCTGCTGGGGCCAACACTTCCACCCGTAGTTCACCTATACAGGGTGCCTCCAGCTGTTTCCCCACTGCAACTCCCAGCTTGCCCTGACATCTATTGTCTGTCAGGGCATGCTGGAAGTTGTAGTGGGGAAACAACTGGAGGCACCCTGTATAGGTGAACACCGTATCTGTGATGGCCGCACATCCCGCTCCCCGCCGCGCAGCCCGCAACCCCCCCCCCCCCGGCCCCACCGCGCTGCTCCGCTCAACCCACTCCCTCTCCCAACCCCCCTTAGTTCACCTATTCAGTGTCCCTCCAGCTGTTCCCCAACTACAACTCCCAGCTTTCCCTGACATCTATTGGCTGTCAGGGCATGCTGGGAGTTGTAGTGGGTAAACCGGAGGCATACTGTATAGGTGAACACGCAACCCCCCACCCCCCTGGCATAATATTTTACCTTGTCCCCGGGAGCCTGCGCGCATCCACTTCCTTCAAAGCGCTCGCTCCCACCTGACTGATTGACAGGCAGGGAGCAAGCGCAGCCTGACTGAATTAGGACCGATGCCCGGCTGGGATCGGTCCTAATTCAAGCGTGACGTCACGCCAGGCTGCAGCCTGCCACTAGGAGGGAGACCCCCTAGTGGCCGGTTTTTAAATGTAAATGAAACAATTTTAATGGAAAAAAATAAAAGTATATTAGAGATATGTTGTAGTACATAAGTATTACAACATATAAAAAAAAATAATTGGTGACAGTGCCCCTTTAAGGCCCAAGACACGCTATTGTGGTAGGGGAGGATGAAATTCACAGGGAGGGTACAGATCAAGAGGCAGGAGAAACAGAATTACGTCAGGAACATACTCCTCCTCACAATATGCCTCTGGTGCCTCATCAAACCCCCCCCCCACAGGCGTCAGACTCTTTTTTTAGAGCAGGGTCCACCTGACCCCTAGATATAGGGGTGACACAGCCTAGTGACAGTTTTGCTTGCGAAACTAATAAAACTCATAATCAAATTATCAATCTTTCTAGCAGAACTTTGAATTACTCAGAAATATCACTCCTTAAAAAGGGTCTTTCATTCATAACCGCTAATCGCCCAGACATTTTTGGCTGGGTACGCGATCTTAATCTATTTGGAAGATCGTTACAGTGGAAAAAATTCTTTAAACTACAAGCTATGAGGGAAAGTAATGCTTTGGGTATCTCAACTGAGGAGCTGGAGGATGTACAACTAGTGGCATCTATGCTAAATGAAAATGAACGGGCACCAGGGTCGGGTGCCTTTTTGAGTCGTAGATCTAAAACTACCAGAATGCCACCAGCTAATGAGGATGATAGTAGTTGCACCTTTACTCGAGTGGTCATTAAAGAAATTGAGAAGACGCTTAACCATGGTAGACCACAGGTATCTAATCTGAAGCTGAAGGCTTTGCAGAATCTTGGAAAAGATAATAGTATTGTAATAAAATCCTCCAACAAAGGTGGCAACCTGGTACTTATGCACTCGATTAAATATGCATCTATGTGTTGGCAGGGTTATAGAGTTCTTCAGAGGGACCCCACACCTGTTTTCCAACTTCAGCTTAAAAATATACTTCTAACAGCAAAATCTGAAGGTTTGATCGATGAGAATTAATTTTCATTTCTATATCCCTCTCATCCTATGGTGGCGACTTTTTAGGGGCTACCAAAAATACACAAGGGGCTATCGCACTTGAAATGTCGCCCCATAGTGTCGCAAGTAAATTATCTGACACAAAATATTGGCATATATTTGGACCAGATTTTAAGACCTTTTGTTGTTTCCCTTCCGTCTTATATTAGAGACACTATTGACTTGCTCCTCAAACTAGAAGATATCACCCTTGAGGATGAGTCATTGCTGTGCTCTATAGATGTGGAGGCGCTCTACAGCTCGATCCCACATGAAGTGGGATTGAAAGCTGTAGGGTGTTTCCTCAGTAGTCGGAGTCTACATCATCAAGCCCACAATAAGTTCGTCTTGTACTTACAGGAATTTGTCCTCACCAAAAACTATTTCATCTTCAACACATGGATCTACCACCAGCTCAGGGGCACTGCCATGGGCAGTCCTGTAGCACCATCATACGCCAACTTGCTCCTGGGCTGGTGGGAGGATACCGTTGTGTTTGGTGAGGACCTTATGTACTTGCAGGACCGGATTACATTCTTGGGCAGATACAACGATGATGTTGCTATTATCTGGTAGGGGACCAAGCCGGAGTTTGAGGAATTTTAAATACAAACAACCTTGGTCTAAGATTTACCTATGAGATTAATCGTGATGAACGGTGTTTTCTTGATGTGAAATTGAGAAGAGAGATTGGGGGGGAGAATAGTCACCAGTGTGTTCAGCAAACCCACAGCTGGTAGCAGCTTATTAAAATGGGAAAGCCATCACCCCCTCCCTCTTAAACGAGGTATCCCGAAGGCCCAATACTGGTGAGTAAGAAGAAATTGTTCTAATATCGGGAATTTTAATATACAGGCCCTGGACCTCCAGCTTAGATTCATGGAGCGTGGTTACCCGGATAGGGTATTAAAACCAGCCTACCATGAATCCATGCGTAGAGATCTCAGTTCACTCCTGACTCCAAAAGCTAAAAGTACCACTGATAGCACCTCTAGGATTATAGGTACATTTGATACAGCATCAGCTCAAATCAGACAGATCATAACCAGATTTTGGCCCATTCTTACCGCTGATTCAATAGTGGCTGACTTAGTCAGTGAGAGACCGGCAATCACATATAGACGAGTAAGAAATCTAAGAGATCGTCTTATGCACAGCCACTACACTCCACCTCCCTTAGGCCGGAGGAAGCACGGTGGTCCGTGCGAAACGGAGTCTGTTGCCAGTTTGTCCCCCCACTGCACGTCCTATCCCCCAAGTTTGTGAGTATCTGTCTATGCCTTGCTTACGCAAATAAAGAAGAAGAGAAACGTGGTGAGTCTGCTGGTCTGATTCGTTGTTCTTATTCTATCATTTCTACTGTGCCTCAGCTTTGACCAGAGCACCACCACCCTCATCTACATCCATCCACCTATACCACATCGAGTCCAACAATATACAGCAGTGCCGTGCCACTCGCCTTATCTTCTATAGAAAATGGTTACAGCAGAAAGTGCTAGGGACATACAAATGCGGCACTTGTAAGGCATTTAGATTTATAAAAGTGACCAAGTGCTTCGTTAGTACTAAAGATGGGAAGAGTTTTTTCAGTCGATCATTTGCCAACTGCAAGACAATCAATGTAGTCTATGCCTCCATCTGCCCATGCCCGCTTATTTATGTGGGCAAAACAAAAAGGGAGTTTCGTCGCAGAATATTGGAACATGTGGGAGACATCCATCATCATCGTGATAAGCCCTTAGCAAATCATATGCATTCCTGTAATTCCACTGACCTTATGGTTGTACAGTTTCAAGTATTAGAGGTCATTAGGCTAAATCAAAGAGGAGGTGATGTAGATAGACGCTTGCTTCAAAAAGAGGCTCAGTGGATCTATCGTTTGGATACACTCTCCCCAAGAGGGTTAAACGATTGCTTATCTTTTATATAGCTTTTGATGCATCCATAATGCGGTTGGGAAGTGATCGATTGTAATTCTGTCACACCTTTATTATTTTATTATTGTTATTTTGCTATCGGAGGTTGGGGTGTTTTGCTATTTCCATGCTATCAGATGGGATATAGCCTATTATATTTGCCCTTTTAATATGTTACTTCCATTTATTAATAGTACCCAAGTTAATGACATCAGTGTGGACATCCTTTCCAACAATACACTAATATCACACTCAGTCACATGTTACACCACTCTATTTATCATTTACATTCTATTCTTTAGATTATATTATTTCCTGTGAGATCTTATTTAATGATCCATTACTATGGAATGATGGATATTAACTCATCAGTAGTATGCCTTTATACACATGCGCAAGCGCACCTACATTGTGGCCCTTGGTAGAGCTGGGCGGTATGACCAAAAATGTGTATCACAGTATTTTTGTAAATTATGGTGGTTCCCCTGTATTTAACGGTATTTACTCCCATCATCATGTGACCCGTGGGCACTGATTTTCCCGTGGCCGGCTCCTTACATGACAGTGTGCTCAGCCTATCTATGGCCAAGGCGGGACAACACTGCTGCCGGTGATAGGCTGACGGCTCTGTGACTTTGCCATCCCCAGGAAGCAGCAAGAGCAGCGGAGGGACTGTGAGGCCGGTTCCGGAGTAACGGGGAAACGTAGGAAGAAGGTGAGTTAAAGTTTTTTTTTTTTTTTTCTGAATCCCGGGCTCAGGATAGTACAGTACAGCGCAGCGGCTGATAATTATTTTGGGGGGAAGAGAGAAGCGCCCACGGGTCACATAGGATTAGTCCTCCGATGTGGGGGACAGCGCAGCGCTGGGCTGATAAACCGGGGGGGGGGGGGGGTAAGAAGCAGAACAGCACCCGCGGGTCACATATGATTAGTCGCCCGATGTGGGGACAGCGCGCTGCGACTGATAATTCATTAATTCGGGGAGGGGCCCAACCAATATTGCGGTATAGGAAAAATTCATGTAGTGCAGGAAAAAAAAATTTAGGAGGTTTATTTAGGTGGTAATTTATGTTTTTTTAAAATATTTTTATTGAATACATATTAAAGGTTTACTTTTAGCCCTGTATTGTGATATTTGTGAGGTTCTTCTTCTCAGTCGGTGAATTGTCTTAATACCTCAAAGTCATCGAGTGCTGTGATGCACATCATCCAATATTGATTTTTTTGGGTGATACCCCTAACTTTAAGTCTTGTTGCTGTTAGCGACCAACCGGGGGATAGGGAGAGTGAGCCCTAAACTGACCCTAAAACCATCTCTCCCTGCCTACTTGCCAATGCACCCTAAACGGTGAATCGACAACTGGGCGCCAGTCCCTCCCTGAACTAAAGTGCTGGGGCCTAATAAAAACACACACTAATAAATAGTCGGTCACAACCAGAAAACTAACAGGAAAATACAACTCTATAGTATATAAATTCAGAGGACACAGATCAGTGAGCAGCACAGGACACCATCAGTGGACATGAACAGAGGACACTAAAGATTGTAGGACATGAACAGAGGACTGTACACTCAGTGGTCATGAACAGAGGATTCTATAGATCTGTGGTCATGAACAGAGGTCACTATAGATGTCAGGGTCCGGATAGGTATGCAGCGAGGACACTGGTGGTGGATCCTCTGTGTCAATGGGGTGATGGCGTGGGCCGTGCCAGGGGAACGGAGTCTAAGGGGTTACTGGTTTTCACCAGAGCCCGCCACAAAGTGGGATGGACTTGCAGCGGCAGGTAACCCCCAGGTCGTTCCACCCGATAGCGACTCAACCCCAGCTGACGGCTGAGACAGGCGCGGTACAAGGGACAAGGCAAGAGCAAGGTCGGACATAGCAGAAGGTCAGGGCAGGCAGCAAGGATCGTAGTCAGGGGCAACAGCAGAGGGTCTGGAACACTGGCTTGGAACATACACAAAACGCTTTCACTGGCACTGAGGCAACAAGATCCGGCGATACCAGGAAGGGGAAGTGGGTTTTTATAAGGAGGACACAGGTGCATGTACTGATTGGGCCAGGCACCAATCAATGGCGCACTGGCCCTTTAAATCTCAGAGAGCCGGCACGCGCGTGCCCTAGGGAGCGGGGCCGCGTGCGCCGGGACTGAGCAGACGGAGGACGGGACAGGTGAGGGGATTGGGATGCGAGCCACGGGCGGGCGCGTCCCGCTACGCGGGTCGCATCCCCGCCGGTGACACTAATGCAGCGCTCCCGGTCAGCAGGTCTGACCGGGGCGCTGCATGGAGTTGAACGCCGCGAGCGCTCCGGGGAGGAGCAGGGACCCAGAGCGCTCGGCGTAACAGTACCCCCTCCCTTTGGTCTCCCCCTCTTTTTGGAGCCTAGGAACTTGTGAATGAGCTCCTTGTCGAGGATATTATCCTCGGGTTCCCAAGACCTCTCTTCGGGGCCACAATTCTCCCAATCTACGAGAATTTTTTTTTTTTACCTCTGACCACTTTGGAAGCGAGGATTTCCTTCACAGTGAACACATCAGAGGAGCCAGAGACAGGAGCAGTAACCTTGGGGGAAAAGCGGTTAAGAACGAGAGGTTTGAGAAGTGAAACATGAAAGGAGTTAGGAATACGGAGAGAAGGGGGAAGAAAAAGTTTGTAGGAGACAGGATTGATTTGACTCTTGATTTTAAATGGTCCAAGGTAACGTGGGCCCAGCTTGTAGCTGGGAACGCGGAAGCGGATATACTTGGCAGAGAGCCACACTTTGTCCCCAGGAGTGAAGACAGGAGGAGTTCTTCTCTTCTTATCAGCATGTCTCTTCATACAAGACGAGGCCAGTAGGAGCGACTTTTGAGTCTCCTTCCAGATAACAGAGAAGTCCCGGGTAACTTCATCTACAGCAGGCAGTCCAGAAGAAGTGGGAATGGGGAGGGGGGGGCAGAGGGTGACGACCATACACCACAAAGAACGGGGATTTGGCAGAGGATTCTGAATTTTTTAAATTGTACGAGAATTCAGCCCAGGGTAGAAGGTTGACCCAATCGTCTTGGCGGGAGGAGACAAAATGTAGCAAATAGCCACCAAGAATCTGGTTTACTCTCTCTACTTGTCCATTGGATTGGGGGTGATAGGAGGACGAGAAATTTAATTAGATTTTTAATTGGTTACAGAGAGCTCTCCAAAATTTTGACACAAATTGAACGCCTCTATCCGAGACGATATACGTGGGAAGCCCGTGAAGGCGAAAAATATGCAGAAAAAATTGCTTCGCCAATTGTGGCGCAGAAGGAAGACCTGGAAGCGGAATGAAGTGTGCCATTTTGGAGAAACGATCAACGACCACCCAGATGACGGTGTTGCCATGGGATACAGGCAGATCCGTAATAAATGGCAATTTGGGACCATGGCTGCTCGGGAACGGGTAAAGGAAGGAGGAGTCCAGCAGGCTTCTGGCGAGGGGTTTTACCCCGGGCGCAAACCGTACAGGCCCGAATGAAATCGGTGACGTCACCCTCCAGCGTAGGCCACCAATACAAACGAGAAATAAGCTGGATGGACTTTTTTATCCCAGCATGGCCAGCAAGGTGAGAGGAATGTCCCCATTTGAGGATCTTGAGGCGCTGGCGTGGAGGGACAAAGGTCTTTCCAGGAGGAGTTTGTCCAATAGAAGCTGGAGCAGAGGAGACCAGGCACTCAGGAGGTACGATATGCTGCAGAGGGACTTCAGATTCGGTGGCATCAGAGGAACGTGAAAGGGCGTCAGCCCTGACGTTTTTCTCTGCAGGACGAAAGTGAATCTCGAAGTTAAAGCGGGCAAAAAACAACGACCATCTAGCCTGGCGAGGATTCAGACACTGGGCAGACTGGAGGTACGAGAGATTCTTGTGGTCAGTGTAAATGACAATGGGGTGTTTGGAACCCTCCAATAGATGCCTCCATTCTTCGAGTGCTAACTTGATGGCTAGAAGTTCACGATCTCCAATGGAGTAATTTTTTTCTGCCGGAGAGAAAGTTTTAGAAAAGAAACAACAAGTAATGTTACGTACGGTAGAGTTTTTTTGGGAGAAGTACGGCTCCGGCTCCGACTGAGGAAGCGTCCACTTCCAGCAAGAAAGGTTTCGATGGATCAGGTCTGCACAGCACTGGAGCAGAAGCGAAGGCAGTTTTGAGGCGATTGAAGGCCTCATCCGCTTAAGGAGGCCATGACTCAGGGTTGGCATTCTTCCTGGTCAGGGCCACAATGGTGGAAAAATGGGGAATAAACTGTCGGTAGTAGTTGGCAAATCCCAGAAAGCGTTGAATAGCACGGAGTCCAGAAGGGCGTGGCCAATCTAAAACCGCTGACAATTTGTCTGGGTCCATTTGAAGCCCTTGGCTAGAGACTAGGTAACCTAGGAAAGGAAGAGATTTGCATTCAAAGAGACATTTTTCCATTTTGGCATACAGGTGATTTTCGCGGAGTCTCTGGAGCACTAGGCGGACATGACGACGGTGTTCCTCCAGACTAGAGGAGAAAATCAAGATGTCGTCCATGTAAACCACAACACAGGTATATAACAAGTCCCGAAATATCTCATTAGCGAAGTCCTGGAAGACTGCAGGGGCGTTGCAGAGCCCAAAGGGCATAACTAGATATTCGAAATGTCCGTCTCTGGTATTGAATGCGGTTTTCCACTCATCCCCTTTCCTGATGCGAATAAGATTATATGCGCCTCTTAAGTCCAATTTAGTGAAAATATTGGCACCACGAAGACGGTCAAAGAGTTCAGAGATGAAAGGCAGGGGATAGCGGTTTTTGATAGTGATTTTATTTAAACCGCGGTAGTCAATGCATGGCCGTAAGGAACCGTCTTTTTTAGAAACAAAGAAGAACCCCGCTCCAGCAGGGGATGAGGACTTTCGAATGAATCCTCTCTTTAGGTTCCCCTGTATAAAGTTGGACATGGCTTGAATCTCTGGGGCGGACAGAGGGTAGATCCTGCCCCAGGGTGGAGTAGTACCAGGAAGGAGGTCAATGGGGCAGTCATAAGGCCTATGAGGTGGTAAGACCTCTGCTTGTTTTTTGCAGAAAACATCGGCAAAGTCCTGGTAGGCCTTGGGAAGACCTGGTATAGGTGGAGCCACAGGGGTTTGACAAGTGGGAGCAGACATGAGGCAATGTTTGAGACAAGATGAACCCCCAACTCTTGATATCCCCGGTGGTCCAGTCAAGGGTAGGAGAATGGCGTTGGAGCCATGGCAGACCGAGGAGGATTTCAGAGGTGCAGTTGGGTAGGACAAGAAATTCAATTTTTTCGTGATGCAGTCCAATGCACATAAGCAGGGGTTCTGTGTGGTAACGCACAGTGCAGTCCAATTTTTCTCCGTTGACTGAAGAAATGTAGAGCGGCTTGACGAGACTGGTCACTGGGATGTTGAACCTATTAACAAAAGAGGCCAAAATAAAATATCCTGCAGAACCGGAGTCCAAGAAGGCCACAGCTGAGAAGGAGGAGTTAGCAGAAGGAGAAATCCGCACAGGCACAGTGAGACGTGGAGAAGCAGAATTCACACCTAGAGTTGTCTCACCTTTGTGAGGTAACGGAGTGCGTCTCTCCTGACGCGGAGGGCGGATAGGACAGTCTTTTAGGAAGTGTTCGGTACTAGCACAGTACAGGCATAGATTCCCGTTACGTCGGCGAGTCCTCTCTTGTAGGGTCAGGCGGGACCGATCCACTTGCATAGTCTCCTCGGCAGAAGACACAGGAACAGATTGCAGTGGAGTAGAGAAGAGAGGAGCCGGGGAGAGAAATCGCCTGGTGCGAACAAGATCCTTTTCCTGTCGGAGCTCCTGGCGTCTTTCAGAGAAACGCAGGTCAATGCGGGTGGCCAAATGGATAAGTTCAGACAGGTTAGCAGGAATTTCTCGTGCAGCCAGTACATCCTTGATGTTGCTGGATAAGCCTTTCTTGAAGGTTGCGCAGAGGGCCTCATTGTTCCAGGATAATTCTGAGGCGAGGGTACGAAACTGGATGGCGTATTCGCCTACGGAAGAACTCCCTTGGACTAGGTTCAGCAAAGCAGTCTCGGCAGAGGAGGCCAGGGCTGGCTCCTCGAAGACACTACGAACTTCAGCGAAGAAGGACTGGACAGTGGCTGTGGCAGGATCATTGCGGTCCCAGAGCGGTGTGGCCCATGACAAGGCCTTTCCAGACAGGAGACTAACCACGAAAGCCACCTTAGACCGTTCTGTGGGAAATTGGTCCGACATCATCTCCAAGTGTAGGGAACATTGAGACAGGAAACCACGGCACTGTTTAGAGTCCCCATCAAACTTGTCCGGTAGAGACAGGCGGAGGCTAGGAGCGGCCACTCGCTGCGGAGGAGGTGCAGGAGCTGGCGGAGGAGATGATTGCTGAAGCTGTGGCAGAAGTTGTTGCAGCATGACGGTCAGTTGGGTCAGCTGCTGTCCTTGTTGCGCGATCTGTTGAGATTGCTGGGCGACGACCGTGGTAAGGTCAGCGACAACAGGCAGCGGGATCTCAGCGGGATCCATGGCCGGATCTACTGTCAGGGTCCGGATAGGTATGCAGCGAGGACACTGGTGGTGGATCCTCTGTGTCAGTGGGGTGATGGCGTGGGCCGTACCAGGGGAACGGAGTCTAAGGGGTTACTGGTTTTCACCAGAGCCCGCCGCAAAGCGGGATGGACTTGCAGCGGCAGGTAACCCCCAGGTCGTTCCACCCGATAGTGACTCAACCCCAGCTGACGGCTGAGACAGGCGCAGTACAAGGGACAAGGCAAGAGCAAGGTCGGACGTAGCAGAAGGTCAGGGCAGGCAGCAAGGATCGTAGTCAGGGGCAACAGCAGAGGTTCTGGAACACTGGCTTGGAACATACACAAAATGCTTTCACTGGCACTGAGGCAACAAGATCCGGCGATACCAGAAAGGGGAAGTAGGTTTTTATAAGGAGGACACAGGTGTATGTGCTGATTGGGCCAGGCGCCAATCAATGGCGCACTGGCCCTTTAAATCTAAGAGAGCCAGCGCGCACGCCCTAGGGAGTGGGGCCGCGCGCGCCGGGACTAAGCAGACGAGGACGGGACAGGTGAGGGGATTGGGATGCGAGCCGCGGGCGGGCGCGTCCCGCTATGTGGGTCGCATCCCCGCCGGTGACACTAATGCAGCGCTCCCGGTCAGCGGGTCTGACCGGGGCGCTGCATGGAGGTGAACGCCGCGAGCGCTCCGGGGAGGAGCAGGGACCCGGAGCTCTCGGCGTAACAATAGATAAGTAGACATTTACAAAACTCAAAAGATCAGAATACAAGAACTAATAAATAGAGTTCAAAACACCAGACAGGAAAACGGATAAATCAACAGACTATAGGAACAGACAGGAATATAGCATAATCCCCCAGAATGTCCAATAGACTCCAAGTCCATGAACTAGAAACAGGGATCTATAGCTAAACAGAAATGATCGCAATCCCACAGATACCTCAAGTAGAAACAGGAATGTCTTGATACTAGAACACAATGTCCCGGAGTCCACCTTGGAGCACGGAGATATCTTGAACTAATTCTCAATTCCCCAGCTTTCCCATGGACAGGTAACAGGGATATCTAGATACACAGGATATAATAATAGTAACACAAAAAGAGAAACACAGCCGCACATCCACCATTTGTAATTTGATTCTTGCTTCTCAGCATAATTTCAAAAACTAACAGGTTGTTAGTATACATTTTGATCAAAAAGTACAAGCCCACTCGCCACGTCAAGGCCACCTCGTTAGAGTGGGTCCCTAGCCTGACACTGGCGTAGTGCCCGGCGGTGGTGGATGTGCGGCTGTGTTTCTCTTTGTGTTGTACATTTGTAGTCTCTCCCTTTTTCCATAGCCTGCACTCCACTCCACCCATTTGGCCCAAGCGTTTTTAATTAGCAGGAAACTGCATAAGGGTTTCCTCCTACCATTCTCCCAGCCCTCTGGCAGTGAGCACATCGTAGGTTTCATACTGGTGTGGTTCTCTGTGGCAGCCATTGTTTCTGTGATGCTGTTACGCCGAGCGCTCCGGGTCCCCGCTCCTCCCCGGAGCGCTCGCTTCACTCTCGCTGCCGCAGCGCTCCGGGCAGCTCCACTGACCCGGTGCGCTGCGATACCGTCTCCAGCCGGGATGCGATTCGCGATGCGGGTGGCGCCCGCTCGCGATGCGCATCCCGGCTCCCGTACCTGACTCGCTCTCCGTCTGTCCTGTCCCGGCGCGCGCGGCCCCGCTCCCTAGGGCGCGCGCGCGCCGGGTATCTGCGATTTAAAGGGCCACTGCGCCGCTGATTGGCGCAGTGGTTCCAATTAGTGTGTTCACCTGTGCACTCCCTATTTATACCTCACTTCCCCTTCACTCCCTCGCCGGATCTTGTTGCCATTGTGCCAGTGAAAGCGTTCCCTTGTGTGTTCCTAGCCTGTGTTCCAGACCTTCTGCCGTTGCCCCTGACTACGATCCTTGCTGCCTGCCCCGACCTTCTGCTACGTCCGACCTTGCTTCTGTCTACTCCCTTGTACCGCGCCTATCTTCAGCAGCCAGAGAGGTTGAGCCGTTGCTAGTGGATACGACCTGGTCACTACCGCCGCAGCAAGACCATCCCGCTTTGCGGCGGGCTCTGGTGAAAACCAGTAGTGACTTAGAACCGGTCCACTAGCACGGTCCACGCCAATCCCTCTCTGGCACAGAGGATCCACCTCCTGCCAGCCGGCATCGTGACAGTAGATCCGGCCATGGATCCCGCTGAAGTACCTCTGCCAGATGTCGCTGACCTCACTACGGTGGTCGCCCAGCACTCACAACAGATAGCGCAACAAGGCCACGAGCTGTCTCAACTGACCGTGATGCTACAGCAGCTACTACCACAGCTTCAGCAATCATCTCCTCCGCCAGCTCCTGCACCTCCTCCGCAGCGAGTGGCCGCCTCAGGCCTACGACTATCCTTGCCGGATAAATTTGATGGGGACTCTAAGTTTTGCCGTGGCTTTCTTTCACAATGTTCCCTGCACTTGGAGATGATGTCGGACCAGTTTCCTACTGAAAGGTCTAAGGTGGCTTTCGTAGTCAGCCTTCTGTCTGGAAAAGCTCTGTCATGGGCCACACCGCTCTGGGACCGCAATGACCCTGTCACTGCCTCTGTACACTCCTTCTTCTCGGAATTTCGTAGTGTCTTTGAGGAACCTGCCCGAGCCTCTTCTGCTGAGACTGCCCTGTTGAACCTGGTCCAGGGTAATTCTTCCGTTGGCGAGTACGCCGTACAATTCCGTACTCTTGCTTCAGAACTATCCTGGAATAATGAGGCCCTCTGCGCGACCTTTAAAAAAGGCCTATCCAGCAACATTAAAGATGTTCTGGCCGCACGAGAAATCCCTGCTAATCTACATGAACTCATTCATCTTGCCACTCGCATTGACATGCGTTTTTCCGAAAGGCGTCAGGAGCTCCGCCAGGATATGGACTTTGTTCGCACGAGGCGTTTTTTCTCCCCGGCTCCTCTCTCCTCTGGTCCTCTGCAATCCGTTCCTGGGCCTCCCGCCGTGGAGGCTATGCAAGTTGACCGGTCCCGCCTGACACCTCAAGAGAGGACACGACGCCGCATGGAGAATCTCTGCCTGTACTGTGCCAGTACCGAACACTTCCTGAAGGATTGTCCTATCCGTCCTCCCCGCCTGGAAAGACGTACGCTGACTCCGCACAAAGGTGAAACAGTCCTTGAAGTCAACTCCGCTTCTCCACGTCTTACTGTGCCTGTGGGGATATCTGCCTCTACCTTCTCCTTCTCCACTAAGGCCTTCTTGGACTCCGGATCTGCAGGAAACTTTATTTTGGCCTCTCTCATCAACAGGTTCAACATCCCAGTGACCAGTCTCGCCAGACCTCTCTACATCAATTGCGTTAACAATGAAAGATTGGACTGTGCCGTGCGTTACCGCACGGAACCCCTCCTAATGTGCATTGGACCTCACCACGAAAAAATTGAGTTTTTGGTCCTCTCCAATTGCACTTCCGAAATTCTCCTTGGACTACCCTGGCTTCAACACCATTCCCCAACCCTGGATTGGTCCACTGGGGAGATCAAGAGTTGGGGTCCCTCTTGTTCCAAGGACTGTCTTAAACCAGTTCCCAGTACTCCTTGCCGTGACCCTGTGGTTCCCCCTGTAACCGGTCTCCCTAAGGCCTATATGGACTTTGCGGATGTTTTTTGCAAAAAACAAGCTGAGACTTTACCTCCTCACAGGCCTTATGACTGTCCTATTGACCTCCTCCCGGGCACTACTCCACCCCGGGGCAGAATTTATCCTCTCTCTGTCCCAGAGACTCTTGCTATGTCTGAGTATATCCAGGAAAATTTAAAGAAGGGCTTTATCCGCAAATCCTCCTCTCCTGCCGGAGCCGGATTTTTCTTTGTGTCCAAAAAAGATGGCTCCCTACGTCCTTGCATTGACTACCGCGGTCTTAATAAAATCACTGTAAAAAAACGCTACCCCCTACCTCTCATCTCTGAACTCTTTGATCGCCTCCAAGGTGCCCACATCTTTACCAAACTGGACTTAAGAGGTGCCTATAATCTCATCCGCATCAGAGAGGGGGATGAATGGAAAACGGCATTTAACACTAGAGATGGACACTTTGAGTATCTGGTCATGCCCTTTGGCCTGTGCAACGCCCCTGCCGTCTTCCAAGACTTTGTTAATGAAATTTTTCGTGATCTCTTATATTCCTGTGTTGTTGTATATCTGGACGATATCCTGATTTTTTCTGCCAACTTAGAAGAACACCGCCAGCATGTCCACATGGTTCTTCAGAGACTTCGTGACAATCAACTTTATGCCAAAATGGAGAAATGTCTGTTTGAATGTCAATCTCTTCCTTTCCTAGGATACTTGGTCTCTGGCCAGGGACTACAAATGGATCCAGATAAACTCTCTGCCGTCTTAGATTGGCCACGCCCCTCCGGACTCCGTGCTATCCAATGTTTTTTGGGGTTCGCCAATTATTACAGACAATTTATTCCACGTTTTTCCACCATTGTGGCTCCTATTGTGGCTTTAACCAAAAAGAATGCCAATCCTAAGTCATGGCCTCCTCAAGCGGAAGACGCCTTTAAACAGCTCAAGTCTGCCTTTTCTTCGGCTCCCGTGCTCTCCAGACCTGACCCATCTAAACCCTTCCTATTGGAGGTTGATGCCTCCTCTGTAGGAGCTGGAGCGGTCCTTCTACAAAAAAATTCTTCCGGGCATGCTGTTACTTGTGGTTTTTTTTCTAGGACCTTCTCTCCGGCTGAGAGGAACTACTCCATCGGGGACCGAGAGCTTCTAGCCATTAAATTAGCACTTGAGGAATGGAGGCATCTGTTGGAGGGATCAAGATTTCCCGTTATTATTTACACCGATCACAAGAACCTCTCCTATCTCCAGTCTGCCCAACGGCTGAATCCTCGCCAGGCCAGGTGGTCTCTGTTCTTTGCCCGATTTAATTTTGAAATTCACTTTCGGCCTGCCGATAAGAACATTAGGGCCGATGCTCTCTCTCGTTCCTCGGATGCCTCGGAAGTAGAGCTCTCTCCGCAACACATCATTCCCCCTGACTGCCTGATCTCCACTTCTCCAGCCTCCATCAGGCAAACTCCTCCAGGGAAGACCTTCGTTTCTCCACGCCAACGCCTCGGAATCCTCAAATGGGGTCACTCCTCCCATCTCGCAGGTCATGCGGGTATCAAGAAATCCTTGCATCTCATCTCTCGTTTCTATTGGTGGCCGACTCTGGAGACGGATGTTGTGGATTTTGTGCGAGCCTGCACTGTCTGTGCCCGGGATAAGACTCCTCGCCAGAAGCCCGCTGGCCTTCTTCATCCTCTGCCTGTCCCCGAACAGCCTTGGTCTCTGATTGGTATGGACTTTATTACAAACTTACCTCCATCCCGTGGCAACACTGTTGTTTGGGTGGTCGTTGATCGATTCTCCAAGATGGCACATTTCATTCCTCTTCCTGGTCTTCCTTCAGCGCCTCAGTTGGCAAAACAATTTTTTGTACACATTTTTCGTCTTCACGGCTTGCCCACGCAGATCGTCTCGGATAGAGGCGTCCAATTCGTGTCAAAATTCTGGAGGGCTCTCTGTAAACAACTCAAGATTAAATTAAACTTTTCCTCTGCATATCACCCTCAATCCAATGGGCAAGTGGAAAGAATTAACCAGGTCCTGGGTGATTATTTACGCCATTTTGTTTCCTCCCGCCAGGATGACTGGGCAGATCTTCTACCATGGGCCGAATTCTCGTATAACTTCAGAGTCTCTGAATCTTCCTCCAAATCCCCATTTTTCGTGGTGTACGGCCGTCACCCTCTTCCCCCCCTCCCTACTCCCTTGGCCTCTGGTTTGCCCGCTGTAGATGAAGTGACTCGTGATCTTTCCACCATATGGAAAGAGACCCAAAATTCTCTTTTACAGGCTTCATCTCGCATGAAAAGGTTTGCCGATAAGAAAAGAAGAGCTCCCCCCATTTTTGCTCCCGGAGACAAGGTATGGCTCTCCGCTAAATATGTCCGCTTTCGTGTCCCCAGTTACAAACTGGGACCACGCTATCTTGGTCCTTTCAAAGTCTTGTGCCAAATTAATCCTGTCTCTTACAAACTTCTTCTTCCTCCTTCTCTTCGTATTCCTAATGCCTTTCATGTCTCTCTTCTTAAACCACTCATCATCAACCGTTTCTCTCCCAAGTTAGTTTCACCCACTCCTGTCTCCGGTTCTTCTGACGTCTTCTCAGTGAAAGAGATACTGGCCTCCAAGACGGTCAGAGGAAAAAGGTTCTTTCTGGTCGATTGGGAGGGTTGTGGTCCTGAAGAGAGATCCTGGGAACCTGAGGACAATATCCTAGACAAAAGTCTGCTCCTCAGGTTCTCAGGCTCTAAGAAGAGGGGGAGACCCAAGGGGGGGGGTACAGTTACGCCGAGCGCTCCGGGTCCGCGCTCCTCCCCGGAGCGCTCGCTTCACTTTCGCTGCCGCAGCGCTCCGGGCAGCTCCACTGACCCGGTGCGCTGCGATACCGTCTCCAGCCGGGATGCGATTCGCGATGCGGGTGGCGCCCGCTCGCGATGCGCATCCCGGCTCCCGTACCTGACTCGCTCTCCGTCTGTCCTGTCCCGGCGCGCGCGGCCCCGCTCCCTAGGGCGCGCGCGCGCCGGGTCTCTGCGATTTAAAGGGCCACTGCGCCGCTGATTGGCGCAGTGGTTCCAATTAGTGTGTTCACCTGTGCACTCCCTATTTATACCTCACTTCCCCTTCACTCCCTCGCCGGATCTTGTTGCCATTGTGCCAGTGAAAGCGTTCCCTTGTGTGTTCCTAGCCTGTGTTCCAGACCTTCTGCCGTTGCCCCTGACTACGATCCTTGCTGCCTGCCCCGACCTTCTGCTACGTCCGACCTTGCTTCTGTCTACTCCCTTGTACCGCGCCTATCTTCAGCAGCCAGAGAGGTTGAGCCGTTGCTAGTGGATACGACCTGGTCACTACCGCCGCAGCAAGACCATCCCGCTTTGCGGCGGGCTCTGGTGAAAACCAGTAGTGACTTAGAACCGGTCCACTAGCACGGTCCACGCCAATCTCTCTCTGGCACAGAGGATCCACCTCCTGCCAGCCGGCATCGTGACAGATGCTTTGTCTGTGGGGTGGAGTGGCCCAGAGCCAGGGGCTTGGTTGGGCAGTATTGGGGCTGCCTGGCCACTGGGTCGCTCCCACGTTGGGCATGGGGTCTTGGAGGCAGTGGTCGCTGCCGGGGGCTACGCCAGTGTCAGGTTAGGGACCCACTCTAACGAGGTGGCCTTGACGTGACGAGTGGGCATGTACTTTTTGATCAAAATGTATACTAACAACCTGTTAGTTTTTGAAATTATGCTGAGAAGCAAGTAGATCAAATTACAAATGGTGGATGTGCGGCTATGTTTCTCTGTGTGTTATAATAATAGTACACTGTTCACACTGAACACAAGACAGGAATACGGATGAGTCTAAGCAGACCCCACAGGATATAAATATAGGACTGAACATAAACTGAAAACCGCAATCCCTCAGGAACGTCCAGGAGACTCCAAGTCCCCATGGACCGGAAACAGGGATGCCAGATAGAACACTGTTCACACTGAACACAAACCAGGATATCAAACAGGGATAACATATAGACACATAACAGAAAGGATAATAAATCCTAAAATCGGCTAGAAAAAAAACAGCTTAAAATCTACTAAGAGCATGCCCAATAACATGGACAAAGGTGCATGCTAAAACAGATATAGTAGATAAAAGACAAAGAGTGTTTTACCCAGCCTCCATTAGCCGCATGTCCAACATGTTAGCAAGTCAGGATATAATGAGGATATCTGTAATCACCAGCAACCAAAGGCGAGCCTGGGCTGACATTAAATAGACACACACAAAAGGCTATTGGCTAACAGAGCCTGGGCTGAAACAGAGACATTTAACTCTTCCCTAACCAGGAAAGATAAAACTGTTCACACACAAGCAATGCACTAGCTGTGTATGAACACAGACCAATACAGACATGACAGTTGCATTATTTGCATGTTCTTCTTTGTCTTCCAGGTTCACAAGACATCAAGCAAATTGCACTGTTTATTTGCAATTGTATAACTACCGTTATGGTATAAAATAGTGACATTTACAATGCCAAACGTGGGAGTGTGCTGTTACACAGTTAATATTCTCATTATTGTAGATGGAATTTACATAGTTTGTTATTTGATCCATTTCCTATGGATTTTTCCATGGTAAAAATGGTAGTTATTTCCTGCCACCTTGTGGCCTTTTTGGTAATGCACATGTTTCTCTCTCCTGAAAGCTATGATTCATTTCCTTTGTATGTAACCACACCCCTGCTTTGGGCATTACTTCCTGTGTCATGGCTGCCTGCATCTGCCACATGTAGCAGGGACTCATATATTTGGCATGCTAAGAAAAGCATCATCTTTTGACTGCATAATACTGAAATCCATTCATTTTTCTGTATTCATGTTGTTTGATGTACAGAATAAACCAGCCTTTGGATGAAAACAGTATTGGTGAGTTCAGCTATCTGATAAGGATTGTCCGCAGTGGTTATATCTGCTTATTCAAGCTAGGCATAGATGTCTTACAAGGGATAGATTGCTATCACAACAATCTGAGTTAGAATAGAAGATGTCACCTGTAATCACTGCTATTGTTGTGCATTCTCACTTTTTCCCATCAGAGCTGTAGTAACTTGTATGTTCTACAGTTATGATGGGTCAAACTACAACTCCCGGCATACCCTTACACCACTGCTTAGGTCATACTGGGAGCTTTAATTTTTTTTTAGCACTGTTTCTGTCACGTTGGGCAGGGATAGAGTGAAGCCCTAATCTTGCCCTTACACTCTGTCTCTGCTTATCTTGCGTACCTGTCCTAGACAACGGGTCCACAATCACAAGGTCAGTCCCTTCCTATGTAAGTGCAGGGACAGAGTCAAACCAATAAAATAAAAAACAGTCAGAGTTGGGGAACGATTGGAGGCACACAAAACGAACAGAAATAAAGCTAGACAAACACACAGTAAAGCGAGGTCAGACTAGCCGGGGTCGGTAACAGCAGTAAGCAGAGTACCAGAACACTAAGCAGGAGAGTAGTCAAAAAGCCGAGACAAAGATCAAAATCCTGAAGTCAGAAACACTATGGCCCAGATTTATGACACTGTGTGAGAGAAAAAAATAGAGTGATTTCCCCACAGCAACCAATCACAGCTCAGCTAAAAAGCTGAGGTAAAGTGAAAGCTGAGCTGTGATTGGTTGTTATGGGAAAATCACTACATTTTTTTCTCTCACACAGTTTGATAAACCTGGGCCTATAAGATTGCTGGTACTAAACAAAGTCTTCCACTGGCAACTGAAAACAGAGTGAGCTGGACTTAAAGGGTTACTCCGGTGGAATACATTTTATTTTTTAATGAACTGATGGCAGAAAGTTATACCGATTTGTAAATGACTTATTATTACTTACTTGTAAATTACTGTTAAAAAATCTTTACCATTCCAGTACTTATTAGCAGCTGTATGCTACAGAGGAAATTCTTTTCTTTTTGAATTTCTTATTTGTCTTGTCCACAGTGCTCTGCTGACACCTGATGCCCGTATCAGGAACTGTCCAGAGCAAACCTATGCTGCTCTGGACAGTTCCTGACATGGACAGAGGTGTCAGCAGTGAGCACTGTAAACAGGACAAAAAAGAAATTAAAAAAGAATAGAATTTCCTCTGTAGTATACAGCTGCTAATAAGTACTGGAAGGGTAAAGAATTTTTAATAGAAGTAATTTACAAATCTAAATACAAAGAAAAGGGGATGTGCAGCTCACAATTAACTAGTTGAGGTAAGGAGGTTATACACCTACACCTGGTGTTAGTTAATTTAGAAAGAAATAAAAAAAATACCAACCCCTCAAAACTAGAATCAGAAAACTGATACATGTATTAAATCTGGTTAAATATAAATTAAGACCGTGCTTCAATTATATGATACAAAATAATATAACATTTTATTAAAATACAATAATATATGCAAAATAAACCTCATAGCACAGGGCCCTTGTGCAAAGGTGATGTTAAGATTATAAGACCATAAATTGTAACATTAGTTAATAAGCACCGATATCCAGCACTGTTTTTATGAAGTTGATGAGAGTTTCAGGGCACTTGTTTGTCAGAATGGTCCTTTCCTCATTAGGCATATATGATTTCTGAAGCACTAAGTCATTTATATAGTTGTACAAACATATAAAGGACTTAGTACAACTATATAAAGGACTTAGTGCTTCAGAAAGCATGTATGCCTACTGAGGAAAGGGCCGTTCTGACAAACAAGTGCCCTGAAACGCATCTAGGTGTTTTCTAAAAAGTTTTATCGCACCACCGATACCTATTGAGCACGCACTCACTTGAGGACTTTCAGACCAGCTCCGAATGCAGCCAAAGATCTCGATCAAGCCAGCCGTGCTATCCTGATCCTGTATCCAGGCAGTCTTGCCGATTGCCTGTGATGTCACACGCCATAGGACACCACGAGGTCCGCATCCAGAAGCAGCCTGTTACCATCTATCAGCGAGCATCTTGGGAGTAGCATAATTCCAATTTCATCTTGGTCTGTGGCAGGCAGACCACCGAGGTAACGCATGCCAGCGTTGTATACCACCCAAGCATCGCGGACCTCACCTATTGTCCTAAGGAGATCACGGCTGAGCCATCTACAAGGCTGATAACTATATTCTTATTCTCTCATCTCCCATTTGTTCTACCAGGACTTGATTTAAAATACGGGACATTCCATTATTGTCTGGATTATCAGATACCGGATTATCGAAAAATCTCATCAACTTCATAAAAACAGTGCTAGATATCGGTGCTTATTAACTAATGTTACAATTTATGGTCTTATAATCTTGACATCACCTCTGCACAAGGGCCTGTGCTATGAGGTTTATTTTACATATATTATTGTATTTTAATAAAATTTTATATTATTTTGTATCATGTAATTGAAGCACGGTCTTAATTTATATTTAACCAGATTTAATACATGTATCAGTTTTCTGATACTAGTTTTGAGGGGTTGGTATTTGTTTAATTTTTTCTAATTTACAAATCTGTTTAACTTTCTGGCACCAGTTCATTTAAAAAAAGAAAATGTTTTCCACCGGAGTACCCCTTTTAAGTAGCTGAGCCCGCACATGCAGGGTATGTTCACACTGAGGAATTGGAGAGGAATTTGCTTGAATAATTCCGTTTGCTTATTCCTCTCCAATTCATGCAGTAGTGAAACACCCATTACAGTTTAATCAAATTTCAGCTCCTCAGTTCACACTGAGGAATTTCCACTAGCGGAATTCCGACACTGAACACTGAACATGTTCTTTCTTCATGCGGAATCCGTGTCTTTGTCCCATTGAAATCAATTTTAAAAAAAAGTTTAGCCCTACACTTTTCCACGTGGAATTCTGCTCAAAAGAAGAGAAAAAAAAGGGAAATTCTAATTGGTGGTTGTCATTCAGCAAAAAAAACAAACAAAAATAACAGTTTCCTCCTTTATTCCGCAAGTAAAATCCGTGGCGGATTTTGTAAGCAAGAATTCCTCACCAATTCCTCAGTGTAAAGACACCCTAAGAAAGAATTAAAGGTTCATGAGAGACCTCGAAGAGGAAGCATCACACCCAAGTGGCTCGCTGACTTCTGTGAGAAGGCAATACCATTATGTCTCTCAATTGCAGTTAAAAAAAAATGTCCTTTGAGGCCAGAACTTTATTTTGTTTTTGTTCTTTTTTACAAAAAGATTTTTGAAGCCGTGTCTTTTGCTATTTCTGTGCTCAACACTATTTTTAAGAAGAAGAGTAGGCAGCCAGCATGGAATAAGTTGCAATTCCCATTTATTGAATAAAAACGTAGTCACAGGTTAGCAAACAAACATGACACGTTTCAGGCATATACCGCCCTTAGTCTTATACCAAATGTTTGACCATCTCTCTCATATATAGTGGAGAAGTGATCCGGAAAGGGCGGAACACCTGACTCTCACGGATCACTTAACCCCTTACAAACCGTATTGTGAAGAAACACATAAATGTTTATGTAGATATACAGAAAATTTTAAACACTGAAAAGATGATAAAAATATATGTCAAAAATAATATCATGTACATGATTAAAGTAATTTAAATGTAGCCACAAAATCTAGGCATTATTACTAATACTTGTACAAATAAAAAGACATATGTAATGAACGAACAAGATCAAAATTAGCATATGAATAAAAAATCCCCATTAGAAAAATATATCTATAAATACGATATCAGGGGAAAAAAATAGACAATTTGTATAAATAAATCAAATTAATAATGTAACATAACATCTTGTCTTCTATTTAAACCCCCTGGATGACGGGTTGCGAGGGTCATGATCCAGAATACTTCTCTAGACAATAACTTCTGTTTATGATCACCCCCTCTTTTTGGGAGTGTTACCCTTTCTATACCTTGTAATCGTAATGTAGATGTGTCTCCTGAGTGCTTCTGTGCACAATGTGCCAAAACTGCCGATACATGACGTGAGTTAAAATGAGGCACATCAGACAGATGTTTTCTCATTCTCACTTTTAACGGCGTCGTGGTACATCCCATGTACTGAATGCGACACTCAGTACATGAGATCAAATATACAACATATCTAGTGTTGCAATTAATGTACTGTTTGATGGTGTACGAACTACCTGTAGTATAAGATACAAAATCAGTACTATTCATCATTATTGCACAACAGATGCAAACAGAATGTCCGCATCTGTATGTACCAGGATGGCGTAACTATGAGGGAGCTGGTTTGTTGCTATTGGAGACTAGACTTGTGGATAAGAGTTGTCCCAGAGTGGGAGCTCTCTTTGTTACACACATTTTGTTCCTTACTTTATTATGTGATTTACCACGTTCAATTTGTTTAAACAATAAATTTGTTTATTTAGGAACAATAAACTGAGGTCTATCCTTTTTGTTCACTAAATTAGTAGCACGTTCTATGGTCCACATGGGGTAACCCCTGGCAACTAAACGCTCTCTCATATTCTCCATTTCATTCATGAAATCGGAGGTATCCGAACAGTTTCTATGAGCACGAATTGCTTCCCCTACAGGGAGATTCTTTATCACATGGAAAGAGTGACAAGATTTTGCATGAAGAGTTGAATTGATCGCTGTTTCTTTCTTATACGTAGTTGTTATAATTTTATTGGTGTCAGCATCACCTTTCAATGTTAAATCTAAAAAAAGTCACCCTCTCACTGTGATATTGAACCGTGAATTTTAAATTATCAGAGTTAGAGTTTAAATATGTGGAAAAAGATGTGACCTGCTGTTCACTAGATGACCAGATGAACAGCAGGTCATCTATGTATCGACCGTAATGAGAAATGGACTGTGCAAAAGGATTATTGTCAGAGAATAGAACTTTCATCTCCCACCAGCTCATATAAATATTCGCAAGCGATGGGGAAAATTTTGCCCCCATCGCCGCCCCCGTGACTTGCAGATAATATTTATCATCAAACATAAAAAAAGATGTGAAAGATGATATTCAGTAACATATATATATATATATATATATATATATATATATATATGCAAGTCATGGGGGTAAGACGAATATGTATGTAAAAACCACTGCAATGCCACCAGTGCTTTATCATGAGGGATCACTGAATATAGCGACATAACGTCCGCAGTTATCTAGGAAAAATTCTCACACCATTCTATCCCATCCATAATAAATGTTTAGTATCTTGAATATGGCCTGGGATAGTAGGAATGAGGGGTTGAAGTAGACTGTCAACCCACGATGACACATTTTCATTCAAAGAACCAATACCCGCGGTCGCATTGGTGGGGGAAATATACACTTAGGTACTTTAGGTAATAACAACAAAGACGTGGTCTAAAATGTATTCTAATTGTTTAACAATTAGAATAAGAATTAAGGTTCACCTGTGAGGCCGGCACACATATCAGCCAACTTAGGTGGGGCTTGTAGCCTGTCTCTCCCTCCTCCCATTGTATGTGTGCTCAGTCACACTGGAGGCAACTGGGAGAAGGCTGCGAGTTGGCCTAATGCTGCTGTAATTGCCCACTGGCTCTTTTGCACAAGTAGGTTAGCGTTAGGTCTCGTGCCACTTGAGAAACCTTGGCGTTGGTGTGCGGGCTCTGGTATGTCCTTCATCTAAGGATATACAGACGAATGTCTCAATTTTAACATCAGTGTTGAGGGATAGCCAATGTCATTGTATACATCTACCACAGTAGTGCACCTAAATTCCTGTATTGTATTCTAATTGTTACACATCCACACCATTTATCTGGTGGAGGATGCCATTGTGGCACTTGTAGTCTGTTGCAGGCATCCTCCATTGTATGCATTTTTATGCTGGGGATCGCACTTAGCAACAGACTACAAGGGCAGGATCTGCTCCTTCAGAATATATGCACAGCTGCATTTGGGGTTGAGCACCTCCTGCCATTTGAGACCACGTCTTTATTGTTGTTTAAATCTTAAACTTGGAGGTGTATAAACTCCACATTTAATGCACCTTGATCACTATTAAGGCAGCATTAAGGTTCACCTGTGAGGCCGACACACATATCAGCCAACTTAGGTGGGGCTTGTAGCCTGTCTCTCCTTCCTCCCATTGTATGTGTGCTCAGTCACACTGGAGGCAACTGGGAGCAGGCTGCGAGTTGGCCTAATGCTGCTGTAATTGCCCACTGGCCCCTGGTTTTTGCTTATCACGCACAGGTAGGTTAGCGTTAGGTCTCGTGCCACTTGAGAAACCTTGGCGTTGGTGTGCGGGCTCTGGTATGTCCTTCATCTAAGGATATACTGGCAAATGTCTCAATTTTAACATCAGTGTTGAGGGATAGCCAATGTCATTGTATACATCTACCACAGTAGTGCACCTAAATTCCTGTATTGTATTGTAATTGTTACACATCCACACCGTTTATCTGGTGGGGGATGCCATTGTGGAACTTGTAGTCTGTTGCAGGCATCCTCCATTGTATGCATTTTTATGCTGATGCTGGGGATCACCCTTAGCAATGGACTACAAGGGCAGGATCTGCTCCCCCAGTATATATGCACAACTGCATTTGGGGTTGAGCACCTCCTGCCATTTGAGACCACATCTTTGTTGTTGTTTAAATCTTAAACTTGGAGGTGTGTAAACTCCACATATCATGCACCTTGATCACTATTAAAGGAGTACTCTGGCGCAGAGTATTCCTGCTCCGTCCTGCCCGGGCTGCAAAAAAAAATGAAAATGAACCATCACTCACGTTCCTGGGTTCCCACGGAGCGCCACTATAGCTGATCGGTTCTCCGGTCCATCCTCTTCGTACTTCCGCGTGTAACGAAGCGTCACATCGCGCTCAGCCTATCGCCGGCCGCCGCGACGTTCAGCCGGTTGGATCCCCAGTTTAACATCTTTTTCGTGAATCATGGGTCTTGGCACCTGGTGGTCGGTCTTCACATCCAGTTGATCTTCCTTCTGTTCCTCTTCATTTGTGAAGCTGCAATAAAATGGTATACAAAAATATAAATGCCCATAAAAGTACATGATGAACATTGTTTTAAAGTATCATTACTCACCATTATGGCCTCCTCCTGTACTTTTTCAGTGCAGAAACCTAGCCTTCTCCTCAAATGTTCCTTCTCAAAAAAGTCAAAAATAGGTTAACACAATGGGGATCAAAATGGTAGCAGGCACATTCGATCAAATTACTATGTATCACTGCATGAGTATTCACTGGTAGGGCATGTTGTAAGTATTTTATGCTGCAGATCTCATGCCAATTTGCTCTAGCACATTTTGCTACCCATTGAAGTTATTGGGAATCAAAATCTACAGCAAAAATACATGTGTAAACGTTCCCATGTGCTTGATATCATAGGGCGCATGGGCATTAATACACTGACCATGTGGCAGGCTTGTCGCTGCAAAATGTTCATATCCCCACAAAAACCCGGCCATACCCCAACCCACAGTGCACCCACCTGCAAAATGTATCTCTTTACCCCTCCTTTGGCCCTTCGGGAGAACTTTTGGGGCCACCTCACAGAGCAGCTCCTCTTGCTGCGGCTGTTTTGGTGCGTGTGGGGATGGTCACATGATCTGGCTGACTTCCTCAAAAAAAAATTCACTAGCATAACAGATGGAAAAAAAAGGATTATAACGTGTTATAATGGACGTACTTGTGTCACCATAGACTTTAATGTTAAATTGCAACTATCCATTATTACATCCATAATTCATGACAGGAAAAATCCTGCATTCCTGTCTTTTCTTTTCTGGAAAAAAAATGTAACTCAACAGACAATAACAGAGTGCAGCAGAGATTGAATGGGACATGGGATGTGCTCATTTGCTCATTTCTATAATGGATCTGAGCAAACGGAGATGCAATACCCAGATTTGAACCCAGCCTTTGCTACTTTTTCCTTCACACTGCGGTCCAACTCATCCCAAACAATCTTACCTGGATGATTGTGGAGGTCAGTCATCTCTTCATGCAGCACTACATCACTCTCCTTGTTGGTTAAATGCTTTTACATAGTCAGGAGGGGTTTTTGGGGTCATTGATGGTCTCACTAAGATGGGAAATTAGATTGGATGGCGTGTCATTTCAGAGTGCAGACAGCATAGCTGTAAGACAATTTTCTATCAATGTTAATATTGTATGCCACCAAATTCTAGTACAAGGGTCTAATATTATCATCATACGTTACCATCATACTGTTATTTAACCTGTTGGGGACAGAGGGCGTACCTGTACACACTCGTCCCGCTCCCCTTCTATGACGGCCTCTCAGGAGCTGAGCGCGGGTCATAGCGGGTCAGTCCTGTGTCTAATGCTGGACATCAACGATCGCGGTGATGCCCAGCATTAACCCCTTAGATGCGGGGATCAAACTTGATTGTTGCGTCTAAAGTGAAAGCTCAGTCGGGCTGTTCGGGACTGCCGCAGTGAAATCGTGACTTCCCAAACAGCTGAGAGGACAGGGGAGGGTCCCTACCTGCCCCCTCTCTGTCCGATCGGCGATCTGCTGCCCCATGCCTACTCAACAGGCTGGAGCAGCAAAGCACTGATAACACTGATCATGCTATGCTATGAAATAGCATTGAGCAGTGTAAGCCATCAGAAGATTGCATGTAATAAAAAAAATTTGTGTAAAAAAAATAAGTTAATAAATGTGATTCAACCCCTTGCCTAACAAAATTTGAATCACCCCCCCCCCTTTTCAAATTAAAAAGAAATATGCAAACAAAAATAAACATATGTGGTACCATATATACTTGAGTATAAACACCCCCCTTGGCTTATACTCGAGTGAACGCCCCACCCGCAGTGGTCTTCAACCTGCGGACCTCCAGAGGTTTCAAAACTACAACTCCCAGCAAGCCCGGGCAGCCATCGGCAGGTTGAAGACCACTGCGGCCTTCGACATCATCCAGCCCCCTCTCACCTCCTTTAATTCTGTACAGTACTCGGCTCCGCTCGGCGCTGGTCCGGTGCTGCAGGACTGTCCGGTGAGGAGGTCGTCCGGTGGGATAGTGGTTCCGGGCTGCTATCTTCACCAGGGAGGCCTCTTCTAAGCGCTTCGGGCCCGGCCCCAGAATAGTCACGTTGCCTTGACGACGACGCAGAGGTACGTTCATTATCAACGTACTTCTGCGTCATCGTCAAGGCAACGCCTCTATTCTGGGCCCGAAGTGCAGAGAAGAGGCGCCCCCAGTGAAGATAGCAGCCCGGAGCCAGTATTCCACCGGACGACCTCCCCACCGGACAGTCCTGCAGCACCGGACCAGCGCCGAGCGGAGGCGAGTACTTACAGAACTAAAGGGGGTGAGAGGGGGCTGGATGATGTCGAAGGCTGCAGTGGTCTTCAACCTGCGGACCTCCAGAGGTTTCAAAACTACAACTCCCAGCAAGCCCGGACAGCTGATGAGTTGTAGTTTTGAAACCTCTGGAGGTCCGCAGGTTGAAGACCACTGAGGGCGGATGATGACAAGAGGATGATGAAGGGGGGGTGTGGGATGATGACAAGGGGATGATGAAGGGGGGTGTGGGATGATGACAAGGGGATGATGAAGGGGGTGGGGATGATGACAAGGGGATGATGAAGGGGGGGTGTGGGATGATGACAAGGGGATGATGAAGGGGGGTGGGGATGATGATGAAGCCCCCCTTGTGGGATGATGACAAGGGGATGATGACATATGATGATGAGGGTCTGGATGATGACAGGGTGATGATGATGAGGATGTTAATGACGGGGGTCTGGATGATGACAGGGGGGGATGATGTATTTTCCACCCTAGGCTTATACTCGAGTAAATAAGTTTTCCTGGGATTTTGGGTTGAAATTAGGGGCCTCGGCTTATACTCGGATCGGCTTATACTCGAGTATATACGGTAAATGTCCAAACTATGAAAATATAATGTTAATGAAATGCCACGTCAATGGCGAATACGTAAAAAAATTATCCAAATTCCAAAATTGTGTAATTTTGGTCACTTTGCATACCTAAAAAAAATGTATAAAAAGCGATAAAAAAAAGTCTTATAAAAAAAATGGTACTGATAAAAATTTCAGACCACAGCACAAAAAATGAGCCACATATATATAGCCCCGTATATGGAAAAATAAAAAAGTTATAGGGGTCAGAAGAGTACAATTTTAAACATTCTAATTTTCGTACAAAAAGTTATCATTTTTTTTAAACAAGTAAAACAAGTTCAAACCTATATAAGTTGGGTATCATATGGACCTACAGAATAAATATAAGGTGTCATTTTACTGAAAAGTTCACTGAGTAGAATTGGAAGCTCCCAAAAATTATAATGAGTCTGTAGGTAGAAAACAAAGCATTATGATTTTTAGATGAAGAGTGCAAAAATGAAATGGCTCTGTCCTCAAGGAGTTATAGAGGATCGGTGGCCAACCCAAAAATGTCAAAAATTTTTTTTCAATAAATAGCTCAGGTGCCCTGATCAAACACCTTTTCAATTTCGTGATTAACCTGTTGGGGACGGAGGGCGTACACCCTTCGCCCACTCCCGTTCTATAACGCGGGCCACGGCATCATAGCGGGTCGGGCCCCGCCAGATGGCTAATAGCGCACGGCACTGATCCCGGTGCCGTGCACTATTAACCCTTTAGACGCGGCGTTCAAAGTTGAATGCCGCATCTAAAGTGAGAGTAAATCAATGCTGAAAATGCGGCAAAATCGCGGCATCCCGAACAGCTGTAGGACAGCAGGAGGGTCCCTACCTTCCTCCTTGCTGTCCGATCGCCGAATGACTGCTCAGTGCCTGAGATCCAGGCATGAGCAGTCAAGCGGCAGAATCATTGATAAATGGTTTCCTATGAGAAACCATTGAACAATCTAAAAGATCAGAGTGTGCAGTGTTATAGCCCCATATGGGAGCTATAACATTGTGAAAAAAGTGAATAAAGATCATTTAACCCCTTCCCTAGTAAAAGTTTGAATCACCCCCCTTTTCCCATGAAAAAAACTGTAAATAAAGATAAACATATGTGGTATCGACGCATGCGGAAATGTCCAAATTATAAAAATGTATCGTTAATTAAACCGCACGATCAATGGCGTACACGCAAGAAAATTGAAGATTTTCCTACCCTTGGTGAAGGAAAATATAGATTTTATTAAACACAAGACGCGAGTATTATGCTTAAACCTCTTTTACTTGACTCAGCAGCAAAAGAAAAAAGTATACAGAAAACTTTGAAAACATAGTATATGGCGTAGCCTATGGTGCTATGCCATCTTATCCAATCAGCACACTGTACAGTACATTTCAATAACTGTCGCCTTTAACACTTCCTCTTCTTTGCAGCGAATATAAACATCTCAAGTAGGATAGAACTTAAAATGAGAACGGGAATAACAGGAAAAAAACGGGGTATGGAGGCAGTCCACAATAATCTGGATGAAGTTCCGAGCAGGAAGGTAGTCTTAGGAGGCTGTGAATATAAACAGAATATAAAGAATTATAGGGATGGGTTCTTAGGGAGGGATAATACTCGCGTCTTGTGTTTAATAAAATCTATATTTTCCTTCACCAAGGGTAGGAAAATCTTCAATTTTATATAAAAACAAGACGCTTCGTATTATGCTAGTTTAAAGCTGAAATTAAACAATAGAATAAGTATACATGCAAATACACATGATAAAATATTAATATAATAATAATAAATTACAATAAAAGCATAGAAACATGAGATTCAGGTTTAAAGTAGAATGTTTTAAACGTTGATTCGGATGACCAATTTGCCGCTTTAAGGATGTCCGAAAGAGAAGCTCCGGATTAAAACTATTTAGTCGAAACCGCTCCTCTGGTAGAATGAGGACCAAATTTAGAAATGTCAATGCCAGCCATTTCCATGGCAAGTTTAACCCATCGGGCAAGAGTACAAGAAGAAACCGGTTTATGGGGTTTACAGAAAGATATCAGAAGTTGAGAAGAAAAATCTGATCGTAAATGCGCCGTTTTAGATTCATAGCACCTAACCACACAAAGTTTGTGGTGATGAGGAAAAGCTGGATAAGATACTGAATGTAAATTAGTTTTAGTGCGGCGATAGATTGTAAAGATAACTCCTTCTGGAGAGTATTGCCGACGGGAAATGTCTAGAGCCCTGACATCAGAAACGCGTTTGACGGAAATTAGGCATAGTAAAACGGTGAGTTTGAAAGATAATAATTTAAGAGACAAAGATTCATTATCCTCCCATGAAAGAAAGCGATCCAGAAGGATATTCACATCCCAAGTCGAAGCGTATTTAGGTAAGGGGGGACGACGGAAACGTATACCCTTCAGGAGTTTACATATTAAAGGATGTTTGCCAACAGGAATAGAATCTATAAGAGAATGATAGGCTGAAATAGCAGAGCTATATAGATTAATTGTTCTATAGGCTCTACCAGCATCAAAAGATGCAGAAAGAAAATTTAGGATGTTGGAAATAGATGCATGTAAGGGATCCAGATCCCTTTGAGAGCACCAATGAAGCCATATTTTCCAGGCTGATCTGTAAGGACGGTCTGGAAGGCCCGATATTAGGCAAGCGACAAGAGACAATTGATCCGCAAGGATTAGTGGGTGATAATTGCCAAGAGGATCCTGAAGAAGGTCTGGAGAGGATGGAATGATGCGAGGAAAATCTATTAAGAGATGGAGAAGTTGAGGAAACCAAGGTTGAGTTGGCCACCAAGGAATGACGAGAATCAATGTCGATTTCCGAATTGAAGTTTGAAGAAGAACCCGAGGAATAAGATTGAATGGAGGGAATGCATACAGTGTTTCTTGAGGCCAGAATTGGAGGAAAGCATCCACTCCTAAAGCTTCTAGGTCTGGTCTCCAGCTGAAAAATTGTGGAATTTGACAATTCAGACGAGAAGCGAACATGTCTACGTGGAAGGGACCCCACAGTTGATTGATGTGTTGGAATATCTTGGGGTAAAGTCTCCAATCGCTGTAGTCCGATAGGAATCGGGAGTTCCAATCTGCGATGGAGTTGGAAACGCCTGGAAGGTATTCCGCTTTCAAAACCACATTTCTTTCGAGACAAAAATGCCAGAAATCTTTGGCAATATCTGCAAGGGCTTTTGAAGTGGTCCCGCCAAGATGATTGATATACTGGACAGCAGATATGTTGTCCATGCGAAGTAAGACACAGCAATGAGATGAATCCTTCGCAAAACTCTTTAGCGCGAAGAACTCAGCCAAAAGTTCCAAGCAATTGATGTGTAGCTTGGATTCGGAAGGAGACCATTTCCCTCCAGTAGAGAGGGTGTCGCAACGAGCTCCCCATCCTGAAAGACTCGCATCCGATTCTATTACTATATCTGGATTCGGATGAAAGATCGCCTTTCTGTTCCATGTTTGGATGTGAGACAGCCACCACAGAAGTTCTTCCTTGGCGTCTAAAGAGAGACTGATTTTGTCCGAATAACCTAGGCCTTCTCTCAAATGTTTGGTCTTCAGGCGTTGAAGAGCCCGATAGTGAAGAGGGGCTGGAAACACAGCCTGAATGGAGGCTGACAGGAGACCCACTAGACGAGCTATTGTTCTGAGAGATAAGATCTTTGTGTAAAATTTGGCGAGACTTAGATAAGTGGATTGTGTGTTTATCAAGAAACCTAGGAATTCGATATCTTGAGTTGGAAGAAGAACTGATTTTTTGAGGTTTAATAGAAAACCTAAGTTGTTCAAAAGATCCAGAGTCCAATCTCTGTGAACCTGAAGAAGAGATATGGATTGTGCCATAAGGAGAATGTCGTCGAGGTAAATAATAAGACGAACTCCTCGACTTCTAAGTAGAGCTACGATAGGTTTTAGAAGTTTGGTAAAACACCATGGGGCCGACGAAAGGCCGAAGGGAAGGCAAGTGAATTGCCATGTCTGATTGTCCCAACGAAATTGAAGGAAAATCTGAGACGATGGATGAATCGGAAACGTAAGATAAGCATCTTTCAAATCTATTTTGATCAACCAATCGTCCTTTAGAAGAATATCTCTTAAAAGATGGATTCCTTCCATCTTGAAGTGTCTGTACACTACAAAATTGTTGAGTAACCGGAGGTTGATAACTGGTCTGTGACCTCCGTCCTTTTTCTTTACCAGAAAAAAATAGCTGATAAAGCCTGGTGTATTTGGAGGGACCGGAATAATGGCCTTTTTTGTAATGAGATCCTTCACCTCTGAATCTATCAGAGCTTGATCTGTTAAAGAAAATTGGATTGGATGAGGAAGAGTGTGTTGTATGGGATGACATATGAAATCTATCTGGAAACCTGATACAATGTTCAGGATCCATGAGTCGGAAGTAATCATACTCCAATTGTTCAAAAAATGTATGAGTCTTCCGCCTAATGGAACCCAACCTGAAGAAACAGGAAGACTTACCTGAAGATGTTCTTGCTCGGGGAACTCCTCGATTCCCTCTGGGGCGCCATGGTCTTGCTCGATATGGGAAGAATGGGGTGGTATAAACAGGCTGGGCTGTATATGATGTATTGGATTGGTAGGAGCCTCTTCGGGATGGATTGGAGCAGCCGGGGAAGCGACTCCTGCCTTTCCCGGCCCTACCAAAAACTCTCTGAGCAAAGACTTTTTAGATATTAGTCTGCGCCTTATTGATAGAGGAAAATAAACCCACGTATTTTTCCATTTCGTGGATGAATTCTTCCCCAAATAACATACCCTCAGTAGGGTGTTGGGGGTCATTGGTTGCCAAGTTTGTTAGTTAAGGATCTATTTTAATAAGGATCGAACGCTTGCGTTCTGCATACAATGCTGCATTAGCGTTCCCAAAAATGCATGCTGCGCGTTGCAGCCAGCCCAGCATGACTTCGGAGTTCAAAGGGGTCTGGTTCGTAACTGCAGAGTGGGCTAGATCCAGCATCTTGGTCAATGGACCCAAAAGGTCCATCAATTTGTCTTGGCAGGATCTGAAACTCCTATCCAATCCTTTTTTAGGATTTTTGTTTCCTTTGGAAAGGAATTTAGAGAGAATAGGATCCAATTCTGGGGTAACATTAGAATTGTGAGGGGAGGGATGGCCTCGGGCATTCTGCCTTAAGTTTGTTTCGGGTACTTTTATCAAGGCTTTTAAAAGCTCTGGTAGACACAAATTTTGCCACTTCAGGGGTGGGAAGCCACTCTCCTGATCTGGGGTGGCGTATGAGTGCCGGATCAAAATAGGATTGATCGTTATCAGGGAATGTCACATTATCATGAGCATCATTGTCATCAAGGACCTCACCACTCTCCTCAGATAAAGGATCATCCTGGTGAGATACCCCATCATCATCCTCCTGAGAATCCGAAGAATCTCCAGAATCAACCTCTATGAAGGAATCTGGCTTGCGCCGCATAGCGGCTTTCTGAGCCCTATTAGATGAGTCTTCCTCCTGGGCGGAGGGTATGGTGTGTCTTTGAATAACACTAGTTGGTTGACTCAAGTCAATGAGTTTAGATGGTTTTGGAAATCTTTTTAAAGGGGAACATTGCCGTCCTCGAGGTGATGCCTCTTGCCAGTAGCCTTCTTAGGTATATGAAAACCTTTAGCCAACTCGGACACAGAGTCCACAGGAGACCAATACTGGTCGGATGGGGTACAGGGTCTGGCCAGAGAAGATGGATCTGGATGTGATAAGGCCATAGATATTGATTTGGACACACTGTCCTGCAATACCGTAACCGCGGACTGAACCGCGGAATGAACTGCTGAGTGGACTGATCGTGCCACCGATTCGTCAACTATAGATTGTATGGCCTCTTTATTCATCAGATCAGTCATGGTAGATTGGGCATGTAAATCTCTGGCTGCAGTGCCCTCAGACATTGTATAATAGATGGTTAGAGTAGGGTAATGCACTAATTAGGAATATACACTTATTATATGTATATAAATTAATATATAATATATGAATAATTAAAGAATCGAACTAACTAATTAATATTAATTATATAAGTAAAATTAAAATAGAGTTCACTAAGTAAATAATGAAGCTAATAAAAAGTATAGCATTTTTTTGGGGGGGGCTGTAATAATAAATAACACCACAGGGTGGCAGCACAGGCTAAGGAAAAGTAAAATGTTGTATATTTAGTCAAAATAACTAAAAGTATCGATTTTAAGAATGTAAATGCAGAGCACGCTTGCAAGCGTGACTGGGCGCGATGCTGTCTCTCTGACGAGTGACAGGATTCCCGCCTCTCACGTCAGGTGAGGACCACACTGACGCGAGATATCGCGAGAGTTCAACGGCTGAGCTCTCACACAAAATGGCGGCGATGACGCAGCAGCTAAAAGAAGATAATGAAGGACTGCTGGGGGTAATAGAGAGGCCGCGACAAACACGGGGAGAGTGAAAACAGTACCAGAATCCAGGAGAAACGGGTAATGTACGAAATGAATAAAAAATATGAATGTAGGATCGGAAATAAAGAATGGGATATTAATCCCAGAATACCAGATAAAAGGATAAGCCAGGGGAAAAGAAAGGGTGGAGGGGGAGGGGGGAATAAATTATAAAAATGAACATTTAATTAAGGAAATATAGAACAATATGTAGGAACATTCAAAAATTTATGTACAAAATAATAATATAAAAGAAAGATAATGGAGATCTTTATGTAGAATATGGAATAAGAATTGAAAAATCAATATGAAGATATTATAGCAATAAATTTAATTCATTAGTAATAAGCAATTAATAATATGGAGAAAGAAATTACTCATCTGTTCACACTGCTGAGCAGCAAAAGAAGAGGAAGTGTTAAAGGCGACAGTTATTGATATGTACCGTACAGTGTGCTGATTGGATAAGATGGCATAGCACCATAGGCTACACCATATACTATGTTTTCAAAGTTTTCTGTATACTTTTTTCTTTTGCTGCTGAGTCAAGTAAAAGAGGTTTAAGCATAATACGAAGCGTCTTGTTTTTATATAAAATTCCAAAGTCCAAAATAGCGTATTTTTGGTCTCGTTTTATATCATGAAAAGATGAATAAAAAGCGATCTAAAAGTTAGATAAATACAAAAATGGTACCGTTAAATGGTACAGCACAAACAAAGCCCTCATACTGCCCCATACACTGAAAAATAAAAAAGTTATAGGGCTCAGAAAATGACAATTTTAAACGTATACATTTTCCTGCATGTGGTTAGGATTTTTACCGAAGTATGACAAAATCAAACCTATATATGTAGGGTATCATTTTAATCATATGGACCTACAGAATAAAGATAAGGTAGAAACGGAAGCACCAAAAGTTACAAAAATTGTATTTATTCTTCAATTTTGTCGCACAATGTTTTTTTTTTCTGTTTCAGCGTAGATTTTTGTGTAAAATGACTGATGTCATTACAAAGTAGAATTGGTGGCGCAAAAAAAAAGCCATCATATGGAATTTTAGGTGCAAAATTGGAAGGGTTATGATTTTTAAAAGGTAAGGAGGAAAAAACGAAAATGGAAAAACCCTCCATCCCCAAGGGGTTAAAAGATTGTGGGAGAGCACCATGCTGGAACTTGTAGTTCAACAAACCAGACTTCTAGTCCAAACAGGGTGCTCAGCTCCAGGACCCGACCCACGGTCCAGAGATACAAAGCAAATCCAAGGAGGAAGCTGCACTCCACAAGGCAATATTGAAGCAAAAAAGTGTCGTTTTTTTTAACCCATTTGTGATAGAATTCTGTTTCATGTTCAGTGAAAAATCTATAAAAAATTGGGCAGCACCCTCCAAGAATATAAACAAACAAACAGGAAAAACATATGTGACTCATGGCCGTCATCGAGTCCTCGTTGAGCATTTGTAAACAAAGCCACAGCGCATGTCTGTATATTGCCTTTCGAGGTCAGGGATCAGGGACACAGGTACACAACGAGGGGGGGGGGATAGATGCATCAGCTTGACTGACACTTGTGGAGCTGATGCATCTATCAGGCCACGCCCCCATGCCTCGGACTAAGCTCGCACCACAATCACTATAGCGACAGGAGCAAGTGCCGGGCAGGGAATCAGCCCATGATCAAACAAACTGGGTAAAGAGATTGCCACATATAGAATAGTCTTTACCCATAAAAAAGGCATCAATGCTTATACATATGGGGCATTTATACTAATGATACATATACTATGGAGCATGATCCATAGGGGATAAGGCTCCATTCACACCACAATTAACATGTCCGACTAGATACGGTGTTATCAGGCATTACACACACAGCCCATAGATATGCGTGACATCCGGAGAGGAACAAATTGGGTCAACTATGGTACCAGGGTTAATATAAGTCACATGGACCGTGCGTCCATCCCTCTCTGCTCCCATCAGCACACTCTAGGAAGCATTACATGCACACTGAGCCACCCTCAATATAGTTCCATTGATAACTACATCTTATAACAAATTGTGTATAGTATATAAGGTGACCCATGTCATACTGTTATGGAAATTATGAAATGTACCTAAGTTTTATGTGTTTTAAGCTTCTGTTTTGTTACTACATAGTTATAATCAGGGCTGTGGAGTCGGTAGATAAATGTTCCGACTCCGCATATTTTTGTACTTCCGACTCCCCGACTCCGACTCCTCTGTATTAATATGCGAATGTATTTATAAACACTTAGAGTTGAATCCAAGAAGCTGTTCCACCAAGTTCTTCTAAGTTCTTCTAGCAGAGAGAGGTAGTTGGGCAGAAGCTGCTGCCTTCTCCTTTTTGTGTGCTGATCTGCTGCTGAAGATAGGGAAGTGGGAGGATCCAAACATGATTTCCCTAGTAGAATCCCATAGTCATGTTTAAAGTTTAAGTTAACAATCGGAGTTTCCAAGTTTTTATAGCCTTAGCTGAATGGCAGCAGTTTTTCCAATGGTTTACAGCTTCAGTCTTGAACTATTGACCCTCCATTCCCTTCACTTATACAAGTATCTCTAGTCCTACAAAAAAACATATTTACTTAATCCCTTATCAGTGAGAGGCTAGGTTACCCATGGGTTCCCTGTAACAGCAGAACACAACACTATGGAAAGTATAAGTATTGTCGCTACTAATTGTCCGTTGCGTGCCATATTGTGAAGCACATGAAAAGCATGCTTCTTCACGGTGACTTAACGTGTTCGTTTTGCGGTTACGAGAGGCACTGCATGCATTGGTCTTTATTCTTAAAGTAGAGAAGTCATTAATTATAACTTTTTGTGAATTGGGACATTTAAACTTGCTTTATTTTAAATTCCAATCAAAATTTTTTTAGGAGTCGGAGTCGGTGCATTGTTTGCCGACTCCAACTCCAGGTACCTAAAATTTAGTCCAACTCCTCAACTCAGACTCCACAGCACTGGTTATAATCACAAAATAGCGCCGGCATCCCGTACACAACTTGTTAAATCAAAACTAGCGACCTTGAAGGTATTGAAGCTTGGATGTACTGAGCACAAAATAAAGTTCATGTTGCTGAGCAGACAATAGAGTTCATGACCAATGAGCTGACAGCATTAGGCTACGTTTTCACTTGGGTTTTTCTCTGGCAGTTTTTGAGCCAAAGTCAGAAGTGGATCCATAAGGGAGGAGAAGTGTAAGTCCTTCCTTTATATGTCCTATTCCTTTTGAATGCACTTCTGGCTTTGGCTCAAAAACTGCAGTGGCAGTTTTCCAAAAACTGCCAGAAAAAAACCCAAGTGAAAACGTAGCCTAATGCTGTCAGTTCATTGGTTATGAACTTTATTGTCTACTCCACATACGGCAATCAATTTCCCAGGCCAACCGCAAAAAATATATAATGAACCACCATCTACTGTCATGTAAGAGGCACACTACAGACAAAATAAGAAGATGCATTAGAAGGGGTGGTCGTTGAGAACAAAGGAACTCAATAACGCAGAGTGTCAAGGGAGCCAGGTCAACGCACAGAGCGAACTCGCTCTGTGCTATAATGATAGCGGGGTGCCGCAGCGGGGATCCAACAGCATAACCTTGTGGTAAATCTCTCTTCAATTGAAATCTCACAATCTCAGTACAATGTGTTGAATAAGGGGTTATCGTTTTGTCCCTCTTTAGGTGTTAACCTGTTACAAACTAAAGCTGATTTAGCCGCATTCTATAGAAATGTTAAACTTAAAGGGGTACTCCGCCCCTAGACATCTTATCCCCTATCCAAAGGATAGGGGATAAGATGTCAGATCGCCGCGGTCCCACTGCTAGGGATCCCCGGGATCCCCGCTGCGGCACCCCGCTATCATTACAGCACAGAGCGAGTTTGCATAGACTTGTATTGAACGGGGCAGGCCATGATGAAACGAGGGGCGGAGCCATGACATAACGATGCTCCGGCCCCTGTATTGGCCGTCATTACGTGCAGAGCGAACTCGCTCTGTGCTGTAATGATAGCGCAGTGCCGCAGCGGGGATCCCGGGGCTCCTCAGCAGCGGGATCGCGGTGATCTGACATCTTATCCCCTATCCTTTGGATAGGGGATAAGATGTCTAGGGGCGATGTACCCCTTTAAGGTGTGCAAAATCCTATATTCAGGACACATCTGATTTTCTTAATAAATTGCTGAGATCCCTATTGATTCTGATGTGATACTGGTATCATTTGACGTGATGGGCCTATATATCAGTATTAATCATGAAAGAGGCTGACGAAGTGTGGGTAAGAATATGAGAAAGACAAAAAAAAAAAAAAACACAAGGTGCGCTCCTAGTGTGGACGGTATGATAGTGTGTGCAGGAGAGAAGAAAAATAGGAGCACACACCTGTTTAACTTGCTTGAAGTGGTTTATTTAAGTGAATTCTGATCCAACATCCCGACACCCCTAGACCAAACAGAGCTGGAGCGGCAGGAGCTATTCACCTGGACGACCGCACAGTTTCACTCTGACGGGCGTTTCTTCAGGTCCACGGTGACTGCCACAGTGCGATACACACAATATCAGGGAGAATACAATTATACAAGAAGGAGCAGTTATATGTTATTAATGTGTTAGTAATGTACATAATGGGCACTTAGATTTATTTGCTATTTATTCATTATTATGACGATGTCAGACTGTACCCAACGGGATATGATGTACGTACCCATTCGATACAGTTAGTATATGCGTATTAGATGAATAGGAATTATATACATATAGTAACATAATACAAGTGGATCGCACCGCACTGTGTGGCAGACAGTGACTATTAGGGATTAGTGTTGGGTGCGACTATTCGTATTTCGAATTTTTATTGCGAATATCTCAAATTCACGAATATTATGAATATATTTGCTATATATTCGAAATTACGAATATTCACCTTTTTTCACATATGCGCATTTTCGCACATGTCAATATTCGCATATTCCTTCTTTTCACTTGTGGGCCAATAAGAATAATGCAAATACACTTGTCAGAGGTTATCAACAACATCCATAGCAACCAATGGTAAAGTTGCCCACCCCCTCACAGTTTTTTTCCTCGGATACGCGAACATGCGAATATTCACATGTGCAAATATTCGCATATGAGAATATTCGCATATGCGAATATAATGAATAAGCAAAATTCGAGAATACAGGACGAATATTCGTCTATATATTCGCGAAATATCGCAAATTCAAATATGGGCAATGCCGCTCATTGTTTACCAGACACAGCTCCGTATTTTAAGTAGTGGCTGTGCCTGGTATTGCAACTCACTGATATTGATGGCCTAAGCATAAGTCATCATAACTAGTGTTAAAGGGGTACACCCGTGGTAAAATTTATTTTAAGGAACCTAAAAATGCCATAAAAGGATGAAAAAAAACACCACATGCGTCTGCCATTTCATATTACTCTATTGACTCAAACTTGTTGGTGATGATCTCTCGGCTCATCTTATTACTGCTCAGAGTCACTGGCACTGGGAGGGCTTTTCGGTCATCTTTGGTCAAGCAGCAGATATTACTTTCTAAAAGCTGGCCATTGAGGAAACAAGCATCTCTACTGCTCCGCTCTTCCAAGCAGCCGATGTCAGGGAGCATTTGAGCAGACGTGCCTGCGTGCTGCACTTTTGCTCCTCTTAAAGTGACAGTGGTCACCAGCCTAATCTGTCACTGGCGGCGGGGGCACGCTATCTGGCCCGACTGGTGTGTAAAAAAAAATGGGATGATGGCAGCCACAGACCCCCTCTGTTGTCTGCCCCTGGCGGCGACCAGCGATTGCTACTTTAAGACCTGCGGCTGCTAGTTGCCACTTTAAGATCTATGGGCAGCGGTTGTTGCTTTAACCCCTTAAGGACTCAGCGTTTTTCCGTTTTTGCATTTTTATTTTTTCCTCATCACCTTCTAAAAATCATAACGCTTTCAATTTTGCACATATAATTCCATATGAAGGCTTATTTTTTGCTCCACCAATTCTAATTTGCAGTGACATTAGTCATTTTACCAAAAAATCCACGGTGAAATGGGAAAAAAATTTATTGTGCGACAAAATTGAAGAAAAAAAATGTCATTTTGTAAATTTTGGGGCTTCCGTTTCTACGCAGTGCATTTTTTGATAAAAATGACACCTTATCTTTATTCTGTAGGTCCATATGGTTAAAATGATATCCTACTTATATAGGTTTGATTTTGTCGTACTTCTGAAAAAAATCATAACTACATGCATGAAAATGTACCGTATTTTTCGCCGTATAAGACGCACTTTTTCTTCCCCAAAACTGGGGGGAAAAAGTCGGTTCATCTTATACGGCGAATACACCCCTATCGCGGTCCCGGGACCCGCGGCTAATACAGGACATAACCGATCGCGGTGATGCCCTGTATTAACCCTTCAGACGCGGCGATCAAAGCTGACCGCTGCATCTAAAGGGAAAGTGACACTAACCCGGCTGTTCAGTCGGGCTTTTCGGGACCGCCGCGATTTCACAGTGCTTACAGGACACCGGGAGGGACCTTACCTGCCTCCTCGGTGTCTTCTCTGTTCAGGGATCCCCTGTATGGCCGGCGCTCTCCTTCCTCGTCATCACGTTGTCGCGTACGTGCGTCGGCGTGCGTAACGACGTGAAGGCGGCGACAGAGAGCGAGGATACCCGGCCGGCAGCAGAGACGTTCCGGAGCGACGGGGACACGGTGACAGCGATGGAGCGACATCCAGGGCAGCGGTGTCGGGTCCGGAGCGGCGGGGACACGTGAGTATTACCTCCTATCCAGTGGTCTTCAACCTGCGGACCTCCAGATGTTGCAAAACTACAACTCCCAGCATGCCCGGACAGCCAACGGCTGTCCGGCATGCTGGGAGTTGTAGTTTTGCAACATCTGGAGGTCTGCAGGTTGAAGACCACTATTGGGTTCAAAATCTTAATTTTTTTCGATTTTGCACCTAAAATTGGGTGCGTCTTATATGCCGGTGCGTTCTATAGGGCGAAAAATACGGTATACGTTTAAAATAGTCATCTTCTGACCCCTATAACTATTTTTCCGCATATGGGCCGGTATGAGGACTAATTTTTTGCGCCGTGTTCTGAAGTTTTTAGCGTTACCATTTTTGCATGATCGGACTTTTTGATCGCTTTTTATTCATTTTTTTATAATATAAAAAGTGACCAAAAATACGCTATTTTGGACTTTGGATTTTTTTTCGCGTACGCCATTGACCATGCAGTTTAATTAAAAATATATTTTTATAGTTCAGACATTTACGCACGTGGCGATACCGCATATGTATATTTTTATTTTTAGTTACAGTTTTTTTTATAGGAAAAGGGGGGTGATTCAAACTTTTATTAGGGAAGGGGGCTATAACACTGCACACGCTGATCTTTTACCCTGATCCCTGCAAATCCATAGCTTTGCAAGGATCAGCATAATAGGGGCTTGATTGCTCAAGCCTGAAGCTCAGGCTTGGAGCAATCAAACGCCGATCGGATGTGACGGAGCAAGGTAAGGGGGCCTCTGCTCGTGTCCTAGCTGATCGGGACATCACGATTTTATTGCGATGTTCCCGATCAGCCTTACTGAGTTGCCGGGAAGCGTTTACTTTCATTTTCAACGAGGCGATCAACTTTGATCACCGCATCTGAAGGGTTAATCGCGCGCGGCACAACGATAGGTGCCGCGCGCTATTAGCCCAGGGTCCCGGCTATGAATGTGATGCAGGGTCACGGCGTGACCCCGTTTTAAACACCGGGACCGGGCGCAGGGCGTACAGGCACGCCCTGCGTCCTTAAGAGATTAAAGGCTGCGGCCAGGGGTTGCTGCTTTAAGAGCTCCTAAAGGAGATCTGCAGCGGTATATATATATATATATATATATATCCCCGTAATCTCCTGTTTGGGGCCCCGGCTCTGCCATGTCTCTTCCCATGCAGGAGGCATGTTGGCTGCAGCATGACGCCGTGCCCGACAGGCCCCCTCCATGCATCTCTCTCAAGCACTAGCCGACATTGCCTCGCGACATTGCCGGGTCCCAACGGTCAGACCCCCTGCGATCAAACATTTATCCCCAATCCTGACACTGATGGTCTGGCCCACCAGGCAAATGCCCAGTGTCCCCGATTTCCAGTCCGTCCTCGTTGCCTTGGCAACTGTACCACCCAGCATCAACTGCCTCTCTCTCTACAACAAACTATGCAGATCGCGCAAGACATTAGGAAAAAAAACAACTCATGTCATCCACATTTTGCTAACACTATTTTTCATACACAGAAATAAAATAAATGAGTCGAACAAGTCAAAGAAAGGTTAAAAAAGGGGAAACTTTATTTATTATTTATTACAATGTTTGTGTAGGGGTTTTTTGTAACCTCCCATCACTCACAAAGAGCGTACAGTAACTAATACTCAGGACAGGAAAAACCTCCAGAGGGGAGGAAACCTGTAGGGAATCCATGGCTACTGTATTGCCCTTCCTCTGGGCATACTAAAGGAGGTTACCTCTATAATTTGGGCAAATGTGTCTGTGTATGTGCGTGATTCCAGGGGTTATGTCTTCATCCAACTTCTTGCTGTAAGTCTGGAAGTGTGACTCCATATCCTGGAAATACTGCATCTAAGATAGAAAAACAAAAGCAAAGAAAGATGATTTCCATGTTTATTATAGAAATGTACATGGAACGACACTAACCAATCCTGTGTATGAATCTGCATTCCCGGGTTCCTACAATGTCCAGCATCAGCCACTCACTGATGGAGAATGAGCAGGAGCCGTGTTATTTCTGCTGAGTGCTGCTCTCTGGTGGACAGTGGTTATGACATCACATGTGTGACACGCTGCTCCTCCTGGGAGTTCTATTTGGGCAGTGCTGCTCTCTGATTGGCTGAAATCCAGAAAGATTATTAACATATTGTGCATGGCTGTTTTTGCTGGATAGTTGTAGTTTTGGTGGACAGAAATGAAGCCAAAAATAAAGCATTGTGGATTGTGAAAAATGCCACACAACTTGTGTTGAGACGCAATTTTTGTTTAGAGCTTTTTTTGCCCCCAAGCTCCCCTGCTAAAAAAAAATGAAAAAGACAATAAAACACAAAAAACTGCCACCTCCGTTTTTTACTCTTAAGACTCTGTCTTTGTGGCAATTTTTTTTTTCCAACAAACAATGGGGGAGATTTATCAAAACCTGTGAAGAGGAAAAGTGTAGCAGTCGCCCATAGCAACCAATCAAATCGCTTCTTTCATTTTTTAACAAGGCCTCTGAAAACTGAAAGAAGCGATCTGATTGGTTGCTATTGGCAACTGGCCAACTTTTCTTAAGCGCAGGTTTTCATAAATCTCCCCATTGTGTACTTTTATAGGCCTTTTGCTTCTTTGGCATTTTCTTTTTTCCCCTGTGTTTATCAAAAAGCTCAGACCCCCTGATAAAGGAGGATCAGCCGCGCCTGGCGTACACTAGTGCGCCACACAGACGGAAAAAAAACAACAAAGTTGCGTGTGTTCATAAATGATCCCCTAAAATTTTTTACCAAAGATTTTTATTGAGTTTTGGTAAATTCCAAAGCGGACTGACGTGTTCTATAATGGCTTTTAAGCCTCCGTGGTCACCAGCAGGGAACATAAGGTTATCTTATAATACAAGAGCCTCATTGTCTGCGCCGAGCGTCTTTATTAGGATGTAATCATAGTGTTCTCCATGTAATCACAAGATATAAACCCTTTAGAGACACAGGCGTTTTATAGGCGTTTTGTTTCTATGGCGTTTTTTTCCCCCTGCGTTTTTCTCAATACAAGTCATGTGATCCTTTTATCATGTGACTCAAGGATTTTTTAGTGAAGCATTGGGAAGAAAAAACGCCAAGATTTCATGAAAAAAACACCGGAGGAGATTTATCAAAACCTGTGTAGAGGAGGAGTGGATCAGTTGCCCATAGCAACCAATCAGATAGCTTCTTTCATAAAAAAAAAATAAGGCCTTTGAAAAAAGAAATAAGCTATCTGATTGGTTGCAATGGTCAACAGCACCACTTTATCAAACCTCCTCATGTAATCTCCTTACTACTGGGGTGACACACTGTAACAAACCTCCTCCTCATGTAATCTCCTTACTACTATGGTGACTCACTGTAACAAACCTCCTCCTCATGTAATCTCCTTACTACTGGGGTGACACACTGGGACAAACCCCCTCCTCTTGTAATCACCTTACTACTGGGGTGACACACTGTAACAAACCTCCTCCTCGTGTAATCTCCTTACTACTGGGATGACACTAACAAACCTCCTCCTCTTATCATCTCCTTACTATTTGGGTGACACGCTGTAACAAACCCCCCTCCTCATGTAATCTCCTTACTACTGTGGTAACACACTGTAACAGACCTCCTACTCATGTAATCTCCTTACTATTGGGGTGACACACTATAACAAACCTCCTCCTCATGTAATCTCCTTTCTACTGGGGTAGAACACTGTAACAAACCTCCTCCTCTTATCATCTCCTTACTATTTGGGTGACACGCTGTAACAAACCCCCCTCCTCATATAATCTCCTTACTACTGTGGTGACACACTGTAACAGACCTCCTACTCATGTAATCTCCTTACTACTTGGGTGACACATTGTAACAAACCCCCCTCCTCATGTAATCTCCTTACTACTGGGGTTACACACTGTAACAGACCTCCTACTAATGTAATCTCTTTACTACTGGGGTGACACATTGTAACAAACCCCCCTCTTCATGTAATCTCCTTACTACTGGGGTGACAAACCTCTTCATGTAATCTCCTTACTACTGGGTTGACACATTGTAACAAACCCCCCTCCTCATGTAATCTCCTTACTACTGGGGTGACACACTGTAACAAACCTCCTCATGTAATCTCCTTACTACTGGGTTGACACATTGTAACAAACCTCCTCCTAATGTAATCTGCTTACTACTGGGGTGACACACTGTAACAAACCAACTCCTCATGTAATCTCCTTAGTACTGGGGTGACA